>NW_003805514.1:228815-271080 GCF_000255335.2 Galendromus occidentalis | reverse complement strand
TTGGCCTCGTCGAGTTGCCGAGCCGATACTCGAGTGACGCCATGTGTTAAAATTCCGGAGGTATTCCGCTTGATCTTCTTGTAAAATGCTCTTGACAGTCTCGTAGGCCTGCAATGCTCCCGCAGTGTCGCTCTGTTCCAAGATCTGAGCCATTTCGATCCAGGCTTCAACATCGTCTGGGAACTGCTCGGTGACTTTCTTGAGGAAGTTGCGGGCCTGCTCCCGTTTGTTCTGGTTGCCCGATTGAGCGTAGAGTGAGCCCAAGATCTTCATGGTCTCGTAGTTATTAGGATGAACTTTTAAAACTTTCTCGAAGCACGACATTGCATTCTCGTTGTCTCCCCGGGCCATGTACATCTGCCCAAGGCCGAATTGAGGCAACACGAAATTCGCAGAGGCAAAATTTGTCGCCTGGTAATAATACTGGAAAGCTTGGTCGTAATCTTCCTGGATGTGGAAACAGCGAGCGAGCTGGTAACAGCTCTCCGCTCGGATCGCCTCGTTCTCCGTGTTGTGAAAGGCGTGCAAAGCTAGAGTTTGAGTTTTTTGAAAATCACGCTTGAAGAAGAAATGATTCGCCAGATGATTGAGAACCATCGGATTCGCTGAATCGATCGTATATGCCTTCGATAAGATCGTGACTCCGCTCTGAATGCCTTCAGCTGACTTGGTATTCAACTCCAGGATAGCCAAACCAACCAGCGCGCCGATGCATTTAGGATTCAACTCTATCGCCCGCCCAAAAGCCAGACGAGCCTTCTCGAGTTTCCCAAGTTTGAAGAAGCACAATCCCATACCCAGGCGGACGTCCGCCGGACAATTTGGATTCGTGCGGAGAGCTTTCTTGTAGAATGCCAGCGAGCCTCGATAGTCTTTCTTGTTATAGGCGATGCAGGCTTTCCCAAGCAGCGATGGAATGTTGTTATTACTCTGATTGAGCACGAAGTTGAACTGCGCATCGGCTTGATCCATTTTGTCGCCTTCGAGCAGACAGAAGTACGCTCTACCGAGCAGATGGTTTTGGGTGTACATGATGATCCTGTCCGCAGCGGTATACAAGAGAGTGGCCTGAGGGGAATCGGATCGCTGAGTTGAATTCTGATACGTCTGCGAGCGTGAAAAACTACGTCTGCAGTCACGGGGTTCCTACCAATGTATTTCCAACGACCTACCTTGGTGAACATTTCGGTTTTGAGGTCCTTGTTCTTCTCCAGGTTCGCCTTCCGCACGTACCAGGCGGCGAGAGTATCCAAACACCTCATCTGGTCTTGTTCGTGCTCGGGATAGTCCAAAGATGCCCAAGTATTGAAACCTTGCCGGGCGCAATCCAGCAAGGCCACCATGTCAGCTTCTTTTCCTTTCCTGGGAGAACGACGAGACAGACTATGAATATCTCTCGGATCTCTGTGACATATCTGGCGCGGTCCGAAGTTTCCAATGAGGCTCAAATAAATCACAGAAAACTTCGCTCTGATAGCGCCTGCATACCTGTAGTAAGCTAAGGCCAAGTTCACCCAGATGTGCAGCTGTGCTTTCTCCTGTTTCAAGATCGTCAGCGTTTCTTGGCCGTCGGGTAGCTGGTTCAAGTCGAGCTCGATGACCTCATCTGTATCCCTGAGCGGGATCTCTATCGAACCCGATTCCATACTCATGCTGATTCCTGTTGTTCACCGAATATCAGAGAACTTCGAACACAACAGTCACGATCGCCGCCAAGGGCGCGCGTGCGGCGACAAGTAAGCACGGCTTCTCGTCGCAGGATAATGTTGCCGTCTCGGAGAATTTTCGGATGCGTTCACAGGCTTGGATCAAACTGCTTCAAATATGCACACGCACGGCAACCGGTTACGGTGTTTGAGTAACGAAGGCTGTCGTCTGTCGTTTCGTGTATTTTTGTTTTGATGGGAGAGAGCACGCCTCGCTCCGGATCCTTCCGAGAAAAATAGAATATCTGGCCATCTCGTCGACTAAGTTGGCCGCCGCCGAGGGAGAGGAGGAAGGTTAGGTGAAAAATCAGTAAATTGTGTCACTGTGAGGTGATTGAACCCTTAACCCGGACTAGAACTCTTCAAGACCGCGTTAAGCGGCCCAACCCATGTCTCGGATCGTTCTAGTCCGGGTCGGGTTTATAGCTAAACAACGGTTTCGTCTGCTACGCCGCCATCTTTGTCGAGAAGATGGCGGCCGCCATGGGTACTTCTGCACATTGATGTAAACATTGACGGATGAATGTTTATTTCTCTCTCCAGAGCTGTGCGCCGTGGACCTTTCGGGACGTCGCCTTGAGCAAGCTTGTATTGAACTGGACGCGATATTGAGCCTTGACAGGCTGCTGATGATCTTGGCGGGACGGGATGGGACGGATACACAGGGAGAATTCTTTTGCAACGGAATCAATTGAGATTACTGCGGATGAGAGAAGATAATGTTCTTCCCCGCACCTTATTGACCGGGGTCGCAAGAACAGACAATCTGAAACGAGGCTGCAAACTTTATTCGGGAGCTATTGGATCTGTCGCCAAAATATGAAATCGATTCGACATGTTCGAAAATCTTCCATCAGATTAATAATTATAGACGTTCTTCTCGGACTAACCGAATGATCCAGGCAGAGCTCCCGATCTCCGTTCCGGATCGCTCTCGCAATCGCTCGGGTGTCCCCTCCGGCCCGTTGTCGACCGGGATTGAGATATAAATTCTGGGTTCCTGATTCGGAAATGACTCCGGCTGGAAGTAATCCGGCTCCGATTTCGAGGGGACAAGAACAAGCGTAAGAAGATCATGTCTGCCTCCGAGGACGAAGTTCACCATTCGGGATCCGGATCGAGATCGAAGTCGAGATCGAGGACTAGGTCTCGACCGAAATCTCCGTTCCGGATCGCTCTCGCAATCGCTCAGGTGTCCCCTCCGGCCCGTTGTCGACCGGGATTGAGATTTAAATTCTGGATTTCTGATTCGAAAATGACTCCGTCTGGAACTAATTCGGCTCCGATTGCCGACTGTATCGTCATCCAGGAACCAAGGCCTAAACTCCGATTAGAGCGACGACGAGAGCTGATGAAGAGCAATGCAAAAGATGGCCGGGCCGTATGGGTCACCCAGCTGGACTCCACATCTCGAAAGCAGAACCTTGTGTTCCCAGAGAAGCTTCGAGAGAGACCTGTACGCCTGATGGATCATATGGGGTATAGAGCAGGAAAGTTGGCCTGAACTGCATTGAGAATTAAATCTCTGTGAAGAGAGTTGAAGGCATTGGCGAAGTTGAGCTTGACTAGAATCTCGCCGGAATCTCTCTTAACCTCAATGAAGCTTGAGGCCGCCGTTCATGAACGGCGGCCTCGCAAGCTCCCTCTACGCAAAATCCAAGCTGTACAGGTGTGACAAGATCTCGAATGGGGTCTCTGTTCTTATGGATGGCGATCGTGCCTGCCGAACGCCTCGAAACGTTGCCGACAGCAATAATTGGTCTTATGCCCCAGTCTCTTTCACGCAGCGCCAAGAGGTTTGCTCCGTAGAAGGTGTCCAGGACGAGATCAGGCAGCCTGTCATTGATCACCATTGTGCAGAACTTAGCCAGCGCCTCAACGAGAGAACAAGAGCTACTGTCTTTCTTGATCAGATCCCTCAGGTGGCGAGGGCGAAGTCCGTCTAGACCTCCACTTGAGCGGGCTGGGAGACTATTGATGGCTGTTCGGATGTCTGACTCGGGATGCTTGACTTCGAGTGTACGCTGGGCTTCGAGATCGGGTGGTGCCGTCACGTCGGTGGAAAGCAAGGTACGAGCGGCTGCAGAAACGTCGCCTTGAGCAAGCTTGTGTTGAACTAGGCGCGATGTTGAGCCTTGATAGGCTGCTGAAGATCTTGGCGGAACGGGATGGGACGGACACACAGGGAGAATTCTTTTGCAACGGAATCAATTGAGATTACTGCGGATGAGAGAAGATAATGTTCTCCCCCGCACCTTATTGACCGGGATCGCAAGAACAGCGTTGGCGGAGCTGCACAAGGAAGACTATGCAGGAAGGTTGTCGGATGAGCGGACGGGAAAGCGGGGGAACGGGAAAGCGGGGGAACGGGAAAGCGGGGAACGGGAAAGCGGGGAAACGACAAACAGACAAACAGACAAATATATGAGAGGATGTCAGAAAGTTCGAGGTTCTTATACATAGAATTATATGAGAGAAATCAAATTCCATTGAAGTCCCTCTCGGTCTCCGTCTCTGTTTTCGGGACAAGATGAAATGTGGAATGAGTGTTTCGAATAAGAATCGACCAATTCAGAACCAGACCACGGAGGCTGAGGGTGCAGAATTAGAAGAATCAAGTATCAGCTCGCTGAATACCGTCTCACACTGCAAACGCGTATTGAGAAGCCATGAGCAGCCTCTCGCTTTTCCCTCGCAGAGCTTGTTTGGAGTGATAGTGAGTCAGCTTGTTTGAAACGATGGGTCGTCGTCTTCCTCCTCCGCAATGCGGCCTTGGCAAACTTGGAGAGCCGGTCTCACATTCAGTTGATCGGACCGACCAACCAACCCAGACGCCAACCGGGAAGAACAAGCTACAGCAAAGCTACCTATGAAGCATAGACCAACGCTCGCGTAGTTCCATCGGAGTGGCTGGCGAGCGGCTTGGCAACCGTTCTCAGTCTCTCGAGATCTGCTACCGATGCGATACGAGTCTTGCTTTCCAACTGGAGATCGAACTTGCTTCCGTTCGCTCAACGAGCCTGCTTCGATACCCCGGGGACCTTCCTTCACTTATTCATGAGGGATCGGATGATGCTTGTGGACCATAATGATCTAATCATTCCATGTATTTCAATGATCGCCAGTCGGACTCGTTGCAGTCTGATTATGACTGAATGGAACGGCAGAAATCCCTCGGAGCGAAGCTCATCCATGGATGGTCGGCTTGAAGATGCTAAATGTGATTAATATCTCTGTGTACATCGAGACAATGGTCCGGGAATCCGTGGAGCCTGAGCGGATAATTCTCGGAAAGGAATGGAGTTCTATATTCGTTGTTCGCAGTATGGATCGACAGGCAACAACCAGTCTCGCCCCGATCCGGGATGCGTTTGTAGTGGTCTTTCATAGTCCTACTCACGAGGCCGATAATGAATCGTTAGATGCATCGACGTCTCGCTGTCATCCAACCTGAACGCGGTGACACGTGTCGCGAGAGCTTCGAGCTGATGTCTATCAGCTCAGAGCCGGAAGACGCCGACGACTTAGAAGGGAACAGAGACACTTGTTCGATTCGACCCCGTCCCTCCTCGTTGTTAACGAGCGTATGACAGACGATTCGAGTCTGGAGGACTGGGTGAACTATAGAGGTTTCGCTACAATCGCGGGCTTGTTTCCTCTAATCTGCGGCGAAAACTCATTAGCACACGCGGTCGGTCGCAAGTAGATTCAAGAATGTATCCACTAACTATTGGCGAAGATCAAGGTCCCGCTAGGATGTCCCGCGGTTGTAATTAATGACTTTCCGCGAGCGGATCGTGATTGAAGGGTTATCACTTATTAGTTTTCCTGAGCGGGATCGTTGAGGACCGGGGTCCGCAATCGATTTAGAATCAGATGAAGGAATGCCATCGATCTCATTCTTTGAAATTGGGAACTATCCCGATCAGGAACCTGGTTCGAGTCAGGCAGTTTCGTCGTGTAAAAACGCCTCCGTGAACTAGACGGTGTCAGTTCCTGGCTCGGCTCACTGAGTTCCTTCCTTTAAAGAGAGCTCGGGGCAGGCTGGTCGCCGTCGTCGTTCCTCCTCCACCACCGCCGTTCAGCAACAGCGCATAGATGGAAATTTTTATTGGGAAGAAGAAGCGATCGGAACCGAGCACCAGTAGAACCACCCTCGCCTCTTTCTCTCCGGTCACCGGAAAGGCTCAACCAGGACCAGCCTATAACGACCACTGTCGACGGCAGGGTTCCAGCTTCTGAGCCACCGCAGCTACTGTCTGAAGCCAAGGTAAGGACAAACCGCGATACGATGTGTTACAAGTTACTATGGATCATCGGGGAGCTCGTGGCGAGGTTATCCCGCTGTCGCGAACGCGACGGAAGTTTCCTCGTGCTCGGATCTGCTGCCGGAGGCCATCTGCGTCCGAGGTTTTTACGGCGAGAGGAGAGCCCTGACGCCTCTGTACGACTCGTCTTGATTTCCGCGGCAACGAATCCTCTCCACTACCCTCGGTCTCCTCGAGTTCTGAATCCAGAAATTTCATGAGGAGAATCGGAGAGGGAACCATCGAAAATCGATTTGTTTCCAGGGTTTGGCGGGTCGGAATCTCTAAGGACGTTCGGTCTCAGAGATGCCGGAGGTCAGTCCTCAAAGGGATTTCGCTCCCCGAGGATGGCGAGCTCTGAAATTCGGATGCAAGAGAGCAGAATCACTGTACCCTATGCCTGCTTCCGTATGGAACCCTTAAAAGGCCAGGCTCTTGCATTATACGGAAAGGCGTGGGAGGAGGCGTGTCCCTTCGAGGGCATCTCGCCCAGCTCGACTCACGAGCTGAGATCTTCTCTCTGCCCTACGGCAGGGATTTCGGCTCGCCATTGGATTACGATTGGCTCACGGACTCTGGTTTTCCGTTTGACGTTGTTCTCTGAATCAGAATTGTTTCTGTATTCAGATGACGGACGCCCAAGTTGAAGTTGAGGAGAAGCTGCGTCGCAAGAAGGAGGAAGAGGAGGAGATGTGGAGGGAATACGCGGAGCAGCGTCGACTTCAGCGATTGAAAGAGGAAGAGGAACTCCGTAAATTGAAGGTTAGTGGCTCAAGCATGCCTGGCTTAGGAACTCAACCCCCAAGAGGACACTCATCGATGCTGTCTGCATCCAGTCCTTCGAAAGATTGTATACATACAGAAAAATGAAAATTGGAATCTATCAAGCAATAACTTGGGAGCAGCATTAGAAGACAGAGCCAAACTGTAATCGAGAAAAAGTCCTGCACATCCAAGGGATGAGCCATATATTTCTCACTATCGAGACGGAAGTACGTCAAGCGGGAAACTTTCATTTATTCAATGAGTCTCGAGTAACATTCGGCAAGTATCACAGATAGTTAGCAAATCAAGTAAGCCGCCGACCAGAATCTACACATTTATATGTGCATAGGTAGGTTCGATGTACCTCTGTGCTTCATGATTCATGACGACATCCGTCAATCCAGGATCCGGTCGCTAATAGAAGCCTACTTCGATTGACTGCTGGGCGGAGATCAGAGATTGCAACCTCTCGCATACACGGCTCGCATCCAGTCGAGCGTCGGCGTCGGTATCCCAGCACTCTTCCAAAGTTGTGACGATGACGGCTAATCTCTTATCGCGCCTCCAATCCTCTCTTATCGAGGGCCTGAGTTTCCGCCACACTACGATATCCATCATTCTTTCAAACGTTGCCTGTTCAGAGTTCAGGAATTCCTCGTACGGTAGTCTGAAATCCGCGACTGGTGACGAGAACCCAACCCTCGAAAGGATCTCCCAGAACACCAGAGCTGCCGCGTAGATGTCCGTCATTTGGATAGTCCGAGGGTCGAAGGACGATGCACCTTCCAGGACTTCGGGCGGCATGTAGCGCGGTGTTCCGCTCGGAAGACGCGCTCGCTTGGCCCAATCGCCCGGCTCGAAGATGACGGCCAGGCCGAAGTCCGCAATGCAGGCGGTGTGCGCATTTTTTAGAAGGATGTTCCTCGATTTGATATCTCTGTGAGCTAGAGCGGGTTTGAACTTCCCATCGACGAAAACAGTGTGATTGTGTAAGTGCATCAAGCCCTTCGCGATTGATTCGACAAGATATAGCAGCTGACCGCACGACACCGTGTGCAGACGGAGATAATTTTCGAGGTCGCCCATCTCGTGAAATTTCGTCAAGAGCCAGTACTCCATAGGACTCCTCATCCGTCGTATCATTCCGAGGAACTCCAGGATATTCGCGTGTTTCATTCCAGGCAGACTGAAGACTCCGATCTCATTGAAGCAGGTGTCCTGATTACATTCCGAATAGACTTTCACCGCAACCGACCTGCCGTTACAAAGGCCTTTCCACACGGTTCCAAAACTGCCTTGGTCGATTTCCGTCAGGCGCGTCACACATTTCGAGGTCAATTCCCCTGTCCTGGATTGGACTTCAATGTGATCTGATTGACTCTTAGTGGCATCATCGTGGAAGAGCCCTTGGAGGAGGTGCTTCATTCTCGCGGATCGCCAATAAACCAGAGCGAACCCCACAACTGCTAGCACCGGGATGCACAAGAAGAAGAAGAAGAATAGCCGTGTGACATTCGGTGCGCGATCCGATTCATCAATGAAAGGGACGACGAAGTACCTTCTCGGTGCTTCTTCTTGGCCTGGGGGATTAGCTCGGAGGTCTCTGTTACAGAGCGATCCGATGCAGCAGCAGAGGAGTAGGGAATCGTTTCCGCTGGTTCGCATCGAGCAAGATTCTCTGATATCGCCCTCGTTTGTCGTTTTCGAGCACTCGGACTCAATTTTCGGCCAACAGCCACGCATCACCACTTCGGCGTAACCTCCGGCTGTGAAGTTTCTGAAGAGAACATAGCAGAGCGGTCCTCGGTGGGGCGGAATCAGACGTCCCGTTCCACAATCTTCTACAGCTCCGATCTCGTCAGGCACCTCATTATCACTGAACGCGCACACATTCCTACCGGCGCCAGCCACACTTGCGTGGATTTCCGTGATGATGAGAAAGATGATTGTCACAACTGCTACCCTCGACCGATAGCAAGACGTCATTCCGAGACTTTGGTGCGACGTTCTGGGAGGGCTATACCGCCAGGTCACCAGTGTCGGAGCCTCAGTCTGAAAACGATGCAAACAACCAGATGCTTGACGCCCCCCACTTCAATAATGAGCGAGGGAAGAACTCCCTGAGGTGGGGTTTCGGGTGAGGAGGTCCACCGATCAGGATTCATAAACTCGTCTGCTAGATGTCTACGCCATCCGTGATCCTGGAGCGGTCGGATCTGCATCTCTGAGACGAGATATGAAACTCTGCGACGTCGATATGCTCGCACCCTGCACCCCCACCGAAACAATGGTCCGAGAGTGAGAGCATCACCGAGGCGATTCGGAAAATGGCTCGGCTCCGCGCGGACCTTCTTTATAGAAAAACTTGTAAAATTCGCGAGGCAAAGAAAAATCGTCCCCCGGCGGTTCTCCCTGGAAGCTGATTTCAGAGCTGTCGTCGTGAACAATCTGGTGCTCAATCTCTCTCGACACTATGAGCCTTCAATCAACGTGTCAGCGAGCGCTTACGCGATAAGGACTAGACGTTGGGCCGAGAAAGCTTGGTACAATTTGGCCGTTTGACAAAGGCCATTACGACGCATCAGCGAGAGAAGCGCATCGCTCGTCTGGGTTGGTCGTCGCGAGGCTAATGTCTCTCGTAGAAGAAGCGCCTGGAAGATAAATCATTGTTTCAGCGGCTTTGTCACACTGAGCCAGCACGGAAAATGTGCAATTAGTTTACCTTCTCATTAGGAACGCTCTGGGTAACACGAAGGTCTGTCGAGGCCGAATAATTTTATTCATCATCGCATCCTGTCCCCTTAGGAACGCCAGGCTAAGCGCAGGGAGGCTCGAGCTCAACAAGAAATGGCCCTGTCCGAGCAGAAGCGAATCCAGGACGAGAAACGTCAGAAAGAGCTCGAGGAGAAGAAAGCTCGGGAAGCCGAGGCCAAGCGCAAGAGATTGGAGGAAGCAGAGAGGAAGCGCCAGGTTCGGAAAAGCTTTTTTGATATTCCTCTCGCGTTGACCATTCAGCTTCTTTTCGGGCTCATCGAGCCACTGCGTCGTTAAACTATCAATGCTTTTTTTTAGGCCATGCAAGCCGCCAAGGAGAAGAAGGATAACGAACCGGTGAAACCGAACTTCACCATCATGAAACGTGAAGACCTTGGCAACTTCGCCGCCCTCGGGGGGAGCGGTGAGTTCCCGTTAGTGAGGGAATATGAGGCCAGCGTCATTCGGTGCTCGAATAGTCTGATGATTTTTCCCGATGCCAGGTGTTTTCGGGAAATTCGCGAACGTCATGGCGGCCCGCGGCGAAATGGGAAAAACTCGGGAACAGCTCGAGGAGGACAAGAGGGCGATCATGGCCATGCGGGTCAAGCCTCTGGACTTCGACGGTTGCTCGGTCGAAGATCTCAGGAAGAAAGCTAACGAGCTCTGGGAGCGTGTGAAGTCACTCGAAGCCGAAAAGTACGATTTGGAAGAACGCCGAAAGGTTCAAGAATACGATGTAAGTGACGATTCTGACTCTTCGTATCGATCTAGCGCACGTTGTTCCTGTATCATTAAAAGGAAATCTTCCCATGCAGCTGAAAGAGTTGGCTGAACGTCAGCGTCAGATCAGTCGTAGCAAGGCTCTGAAGAAGGGTCTCGACCCCGAGGCTCTGCAGGGACCTCATCCGGTAGGCTTGCCCCTATTTCTTTACTGCAATTTATCTTATATGTGCTGGTCTGAGCGGATGAGAAGACTAACTGAGACCGTCCACCCACCCAGCCGAAAATCCAAGTAGCTAGCAAGTACGAAAGGAGGACGGATCGGCGTTCTTTCGTTGACAAGAAAGAACTCTTCTCTGGTGGTATCGAAGCTCAACAAGACGCGGATCTCGAGAAACAATGGGAAAACAAGCTGATGACTTTCAAGGTATCTCGATCTTGCCTCCGTTTATTTCCCGTCCTTGATTATCCCCAGGAGTCCATTGTTCTAAAAATATTAACACTCAGGAGTCTTCGAGCGGCAAACTACCTTCTTGGGATCCTGAAAACCCGAAAAACAAGGAAGTTCTCCGACGTCGCGGGCTCGACGATGATGATGAGGATGATGATGAACCCGTTTATCAACCGCCTCCGACAAGGCAGCCGGACCCAGAGCCTGTGAGTTGATGTGATTCGCCCCCATGGAAATTCCGATATCAGTGCAATGCATCTTGGACGGAATAATTAGGGCCAATTATAAGGGCCACAAGAATTCATAGAGCGCTCTCTCTTGAAGATTCGCCGAGCACCTCTGCCGCAGCAGGAAGAAGAAGAGGAGGAGGAGGAAGAGGAAGAGGTAATCTAGAGTGGTCAGCCGGGGGAGAAACCCAGCTGTAGCACCTCGAATGAGACTTCTGAGTGTTACGGACCTCCTCCTGTGCTGTTATAGACCCCCTGAGCTTGGGGAAGAATTCGAGTTCGATTTTACAATGCCACAATTTATTCGTTATCTTACTCACGGAGAGCGCCCGCCTCGTGCGCGGCGTCTCTTCTACACACTGGCTCCCATGTTGGTCTACCTAATTCTATGTGCGCCCGACGTTTTGCGACGTGCGCGCAGCCTTCAAGCGGCACGACGCCGGAGATCCGAAATACCTACTGCTTTTCCCTACGAGATCGATCGAGCTCCTATGCTACGACTCGGGATCGCCGTTAGGAATATTCCCTGAAAGCTATCTCTTATGTGACCGAGCCGTAGGAGAAGAGGAGGGGGGGGAAATCGTCGTTTTCGGGAATTCGTTCCAACCGCGAGTGGTGGGAACGAGTCTCCTCTGTGCTGCTCCTCAGACGGGGGCTAGGAACTCACCTTCGCTCATGAAAATACCCATACCTCCGTTTCATTCATTAAAGACATTGATTTCAGGATGAAAAGGAGGAGGAAGAGGAAGAAGAGGAGGAGGAGGAAGAATAGGCATCGACCTAAGGATCCATCGAACCCACCTGGAAATGGGCACCGGACTCTGGTTGACCTCAAGTTATAATTCTTCAGTTTGGAGTTTTCCTGTTATCCATGTATTCGGATCGAACTGAATATTCAGCGAAATTATGAGAGGAAATTTTTGTTATTGCTTATCTGGAGAGTTCTGTCGAGGGAAATGAATCGAGCATAGAAAAACTACAACGAGTCATTTCATTTCATCGAGTCGACGGAGGCGCGTGTCGCTATCATTCCTGAGCTGGCACAGTTTCGACGAGCCCCGGAGCCGATGTGCATTTCAGTGAGGTGTGAATTCCTCGATAAGCCGTCGGAGGAAGCGCGTAAACCAATTAGCATCCGAAAGCTCATGCCCTGCGAAGATCTGGCGCCATCCGGGCGGCCCTGAGACTGTTTCGAGCTCTGAGAGAAACGCCGGACTTCGAACACCCCGTCTATATCGATGAGCGAGCGTACCGCGGTGATCAGGTCCGAGAAATATCCATTTCATTTCAAGGAATCGGCTTGAAGACCTGGCAGGAAATGGAGCTACGAAAATCTGATAAATGCTTAGCAAAGGTCCCGGAGCTCTGGCGTCGTTCGACATACACAAAACTAGAGATGCGCTGATCCCGAATCCTATTCCGCCGGAGCGAACATTCCCATGTATCGATTGTGTCTCGCAATCGATTGTGTGAATTGACGACGCCCGTCTCCGTCCAAAGACACAGTTATTCTACCAGTTCCTCGCGGAGACTGACCGGCTGCTGTGTGGATACAGCGCGATCGAGCCCCAGGTCGGAGTCCCCGGACTCTAGCTGTATTTCCAGCTTCGAGAAGTTTGAGCCTACGCTGATCTCATAACTCGATATGTTCGAAATGAGTCGTATCCTGGACGTTAGACTGTACTCGTCATTGAACTTCGAACCGATCTCTAATCTGAATTCGGGGATGAGTAAGTAGAATTTTTGCTGGATAGAGACTCCAGTAACGCTCCCGGCGTCTGAGCCTGCTCACCGCTCGAACTGTCAGACTGGTCGCTCACAGACACCGTCTGCAGTTCCGCTAACAATGAGTCTTCTCGGTCGGGTTGAGACTCTAAGGAAACATGAGAGACGGAGAGCGAGTTTCATTGCGCGGAGAGATTTGAATCCTCTTCGTCATCGGGGCGATTTCATCTCCGAATCCATCACGATTCCCATGTCATCGCGACCCACGCGAGTAGCTCAGATCGGCCAATCGGAGAGCGGCGACCGACCTCGACACTAAACGGATATCCAATGACTGATCTGATCAGGTATATGGAGATGACCGTAATTGGAGGCGATCTCTTCAGAAAGCCAACGATACAGTCCGAGCATCAGCAGAATGAACCTGGCCACCGGAGCGGCCGTTGATGGTTTCTAGGCTTCGCGGGACATCTATTCGGGACCCTTTCTGGTGAATGCCGACTCTGTCCTGGTTCGCTATTCCCTCGTGCCTATAACAGAAGCGGCTCGTTACCTGAGCGGGGCGCTCTGTGCTGATCTTGCAGTCATCGCCGTATCTCTCGTTCCGAATGTTCTCGGTGGCCCAATTTGCTCCTTGCCCGACGGAGAATGCCCAGATCCCAACAGTTCTGCAACCCACAAGGACTCCCTGAAACTCGAGGGGAAATTCATGATCGTCCCCCAACGCGGCCAACACCCGCGAGCTCGCGAGCAGAATCTAACCCGTGGAGTCCACAGATTGAACATCCATAATCAATGAACAACGGGCAAGAGATCTCGTAAAATGGTCTTTATTAGGGCCATTCTCTCACACACCGTCTTTGCCAGGTCCCCGTACGCTTCCTTTTGATCTCTACGGATCCGAGGTATATCTGATGTTTGGACGACATTCACAACCACAATTGATATAGTCTTCCATTTCCCGCTAACACGTAGGTTAGCGACTCGAGAGGCCCTCCCCGAGACGATTCCCACTGCAACACATCGCGCAATCGAGGGCACTCGGCGCCTCTACTTAAGTCATAATAAGGTACAATAATTACCTAGTCGATCGAACGGGAAATGTGGCGGAAGCACGGGCGATGGATGTATGTATGTGAAATTCAATTCACGGCAGGATGAGACGGGGAGCCGAGGGTTAGCCGGACACTGCAGAGCCTCGATGCTTGCGGATCCGGATCAGCGTTCTGATTTGAGAATCGGTAATGAAAGACTTCTCGTGGCGATTCCCTTCTTAAGCCGGCCACGGGACAAATTTGTCTTTCGTCGGGCTCACCATGGCAGACTCGAAAAGTCTTAAGCTTCTGTGGAGCTTGCCGGCACTGTAGCGGATGCGAGGATCTTGATCCCAACAAAGTTCAAGGAGCGAGATGTAAGGAGAGAACCGATCGTCTTCTCGCCATGCTCTCTCAATAATCGGTCTCTTCCTTCGAGACACGACGATTTCCCGCATCTGCAGCAACGAAGGGTTTGGTCCGACGGTGTCCTCAAACGGCATGACATATTCCGAAGATTCGGACGAAACAGCTGTCCTGGACAGAGCTTCCCAGAGAACGAGGGTCACCGCGTAGATATCAGCTGCTTGTGAAGTTTCTCGTGTGGGCAATGCCGTCGTCGCTCCGCCTTCCAGCAACTCCGGCGACCAGTAAAGGAACGATCCGATGACCATTTCCTCGGCAGTCGTCCCGGAATCGTACACGATTGTCGAGTCGAAGTCAGCGATGCACGCCGTACGGTCATCTCTCAGTATGATGTTCTTTGACTTGATGTTCCTGTGAGCCATAGCTGGCTTCGAGTAGCCGCCTTCCGAAGGCGTTTTCGCAGCGTGTAGATATGCCAAGCCGTCCGCTATTGAACAAGACAAATGGAGCAGCTGGCAATACGATAATGTGTTGATTTTGAGATGATCATAGAGGCTCCCCCTGACCTGCCAGGGACTCACGACTGATAACAGCGAGCGACTCCCGGCTTCTCGGCCGATTCCGAAAATTTCCAAAATATTAGGATGCTGCATCTGGCACAAGCTATGTACGCGCGCTGCATTGAGAGCCAGATGTTGAGCTCGGAGAATCTTGACTGCCACTTGTTTGTGGACCGTGGGGGTCTCCTTATACGTCCCTCTGAAGACCCGGCGATGTATTCCGAAGAAACCCGCGCTTGCGTCGATGTCGAGTTTTCCTCCGGGGATTGTCCATTCGGAAAAGAGAATGTCGTCGGAGGAGGAATCAGGATTACTCTCACTTTGCTCTGGACGACTACGGTGTTTCCTCCTTAACAAGGCAGTCGCTGCAGCCCAGACGAGGATGGCGATGAGTATTGCAGGAGCGTATTCCGAGCAGGAGTATTTGTACGGCGGAAATTCTTCCGTGTTGAAGTTGAAGATTCCGCTGCAATTAGATGAGATCTCGGAGGCGTGCTCCCTCGGAGTGGAGTCTCGGAAAGACCAAGCTTTGATGAGCTCACTCATTCCACCGATCGCGGCATCCCACGAATCTATATTCAGCCTTGCGATACAACCCGTGTAGTTTAGAGTCGCTAAGTGTGTCTGCTTCAGAGGATCCATGAGGAACTCACATCCCTTCGTGAGACTCCGGAGAATCTCGTCTTGGACCGCCCGACCAAAAGTCTGACAGAATGCACGGAGACCAAGTGAATTCTTCAGACAAAGATCCGCTCCCTTGGCTCCCAGGAAGCACGGCCGCCAGATCCTATTCACCCAACAGACACGATCACTCAAAATTGAATTGGCTCCAACCAGGCGGCTGCGGTGTCTGCGCTTTGTTTACGAATCAAAACAAGACAGAGTACAACTCTTCTTCACTCTTCACCCGGCTCACCCACTCTCCACTTTCGAGACCAGCTTCTTCAGGTCCGCGTCGATCTCGGATTTCGGAGAGCTTCTTCTGAAATTTTTCGGAATTGTATCGGTCGTTCAATTTTCTCATCAGTCGATACGATCGGGGGATTATCGTGTCACCCCGGAATTTTCAGCTCCAGGATCGTGGCCGTTCCGATTCTTCTCTTTCCAGCTCGTACTCCCGAAGCGTTCTGGGAGCTACACATCTTGCGGGCGTTTTCTATTATCTGGACGTATGGTGAGGGGTGGAGAGGTGGGGTTGGATCTTATTGGTTTTCGTGTACACATCAACATTTCGCTTGGGCGCGATAAAACCCAGCGGATCCAGATTGTGCTAAGCGCACCAAGCTCCCCACACGTATTTCTTGACCGCGACCGCTGGAAATGAGAATCCCTGCTTGGCGTTCGGATGGAAATGGACTGTCGCCGCCTTCGAGAAGTCTCTGGTCCGAGGAACTTTCAAATTCCATGATTAGATGTCTCCTTTTTTTGGGACAGACGGTCATTGATTATTTTACTTGGAAGGTCTGTCGCAGCAATAGTGCGGGACCAGGGGAAAAATGGGATCCAGCTCCTAGCTGAAAGCCAATACTCTCATTGATTCCTCTCCAAGTTACGAGGCAAACCAATCCCTAGAATATATCCTCACCCCGAGAGCAGCAAGGATTCCTCTACGCTGCGAGTCGTCAAGGAAGTCGAAGCCTTTCATGGATCGACGGAAGCAGCAGACGCGAATACAGAGGAGCTCAAGGCATCGGTAACGAACAATTTGATCTGCTTGAGGGGCTCGTCCGTGTAGCGGCCCGGGAGGAAGCGATGCAGAGGAGGAGACAGAAGATCGGCATACTTCTCCGGAGATTCTCCCAAACCCAAGAGTGAAGACACTGACCTCGTCTTAGTCTGAATTTCTGTCAAATTGATTCAAAACAAAATTTATTCATTCCACAAAATAATTGCCTCATCAGTTCGATGGTCAAGTGATTTAAGTCATGGCTGTAAATACACACTAAACCAATGCTTTCCGGGAATGCTTCTCGAGATCCTCGCAGTATATCCATGGTGGTCTCTACAGACAGGTCACCGGGCGAAATGGTTTAGGGTCCGACGGTCATTATGGGCGAAAAAACTTCGCAAGATCACCTTAAAGCTCATCCGGCGACTCTCGAATTGCACTTATCACATGGAACCATTGTACAAATTTGTCCGCTGGTAAGGGCGCCTAGAGCTCCGTCCGGAAATTTCGGCATCAGGAACGGAAGTTGATCCCATCATTGACGAGTCTCACGGTGAACTCAGAGCATCAGGTCATCGAATCGGTCACACAAGGCATACGAGAATCGTTTCCGAAGTTTTTCGAAAATTCCACGGAGCTCTTGAGCGACCAAGATGGCAGCATCCGCGCCCGCTTTAGTGTCGTTGTTGCCTACTTGTGCGTTGAGGTCGGAGATTCGGGACTTTTTAAATTACAGGGGCTCGCTTCAATTTCGGATGTCTTCCGCAGGGGTTCGTATTGGAGCTCGTTGAGGATCGACGACCCCTACGGTTGCAAATTCCGATCAGATGAAAATCCATCCAAGGCGTGAGATTAATCCGGTCAGCTTCTTCGAACTCCCCAGACAAATATCTCGAACGACATGGAATCACGACCGATGTCTCCGAGGCTTGCACGCGGCTACACTCAATGCTCATCGCGCACCCAAACTCCAGATGTTTTTGTCACACGTCGATTCCCGGCTAGCGGCACGGAATGGGGTAGATATAAAGTATTTCCAGAATGCAGCTCAGTTATAGAATACACTTTGGCGACTAGCTCAACGTTTGTATACATAGATTGTGTATGGTTTGAGGCGGGTGCAGAGTCGCTCCGATTGACGCTTAAAGCTGATCCACAGCAACAAAGGACTTCATCCCCGAAGAGAATTTCACAATAGCAGGATGACATTCGCTCATAAAGCTTACATATATGTACAAGGCTCTATATAAAGACGACGATAACTTATCTCGTAACCATGATCGTGAACACAGAAACTACGCTCCTCATTGTTGACGGAAAAAATGTTGGGAATCGGAAGGAACCTATTGTCCCTTCTCGTCAGTCATTTCATGTTCATCTCTCGGGATAACCCCTGCGGCTTGCTGAGAGATGAGCGATTGCAATCTCTCGTGCATCGTACTCGCACTCAGCCGGGCGTCGGCATCGGAATCCCAGCACTCTTCCAGAGTGGTTATAAATACTGACAGACTTTTCTCTCCTCGCCACGTGTCTTTAATGAAGGGCCTCTGCTTCTGGTTGACTACGACCTCCTGCATGTCTCCCATCGAGGGGTGCAGACCGACGATTTCTTCGAATGGAAGCCTATATGTTGGGCACGGGTCACAGTCTCTGTTCCTGGACAGAATCTCCCAGAGGATGAGGGCGACAGCGTACATGTCGATCCTCTGGAAAGCTTCACGATCGAACGAAATGGCGCCTTCCAATACTTCCGGTGACATGTAGCGACGCGTCCCTACCTGGCAGTGGGTGTTGCCTACCTGGGCTCCGGGCTCGAACACGATAGCCAGGCCGAAGTCTGCGATGCACGCTGTCCGATCATTTTTCATAATGATGTTCCTGGACTTTAGGTCTCTGTGAGCCATGGCCGGTTTGTAGTCGTCGTATTTTCCCGCGACCACGTCCGTGTGTAAATGCATCACCCCTTTAGCGATCGAGTCGGAGAGTTGGAGGATCTGAGAACAGGTGACCGTGTTGAAACGGAGATAATCGTAGAGACTACCCATATCATGCCAACTCGTCAGGAGCCAGTACTCCATGAGGTTAGTTTGGCTGTCGAGCTGCTGTCCGACTCCGACGAATCGTAGTATATTTGCGTGCTGCATATGATTCGAACGATAAATTTTCTCTTCATTCAGCCAACTTTGACGCTCGCCTGCGGGGGAAATTTTCACTGCCACGGGCGAGTTGTTGTACTGGCCCCTCCAGACGGTTCCGGAGCTCCCCTGTGCGGCCTGCTCGATGAGCGTCACATTCTCGAGGGGGAGCATCGGTGTTCCGACGGGGCACGGGAAGCTTCTCTCTGCTGAGCCGACCGTTTGTCGAGCGAGGAGACACTTGCGACGATTGAGCTGTCCCAGAAAGGACAGCAACACGATCGCCACGAGGCCGATGGTTGGTGCCAGGACATAGATCAGGGTTTTGGAATAGGTATATGCACCGTTGTCGGGAGCTCTCCCGGCGTTCAAAGAAGCATTGAGGGGTGTGTCTGGTATTGGCGGAAGAGGCTCGAAATCCCGGTTGCACATGTCTCCGATGCAGCAGCAGAACAGGAAGAAACTATTACCCATCGAACGAGCTTGACAGGCGGCTTTCTCCTCGCTGAGTCGAGCGTGCCCGATGCAATCCGGAGCGTCGTTAGTCCAACACCCGCGGAAAGTCACCTCCAACGTATCGGTCTGAGAGTTATTCCGGAAGACTACGTAGCAATGTGGAGATATATCGGAGTTGGTATCGCCGCTACTGCATTCTTCGACGTTTTTCAGATCATCGGAAACCGTGGAATTGGCGACCGCGCACCTAAGCGCGCGAACCTCGCTGGCCGCGACATCTGAGTCAGCTGAATATTCACAGATGATAAGACAGAAAACTGTCGCCACTATAGCGTTCGCATTCCCATACATGGTGGTGAACGTGGTGGGAACCAACGATTTACGGAGATCGGGTGATTCCTCGATGGGTATCCAGTTCGGGGGCTTGAGGGCGCTGTCACTCGATCCAGTCACTGAGCCGTTTCTCTTTTTCACAAAATATATCCTCCCAGCTCGATGCAATCAATCGGAGCTCCAGGGCCGTCTGACTTAGACAAAAAGAGAACTTGGGCGCTATCATCGGAACTACTCAATCGGCTTGAGCCACTCACGGAAATTTAGAGCGCGAGAGCCAGAGATTGACTTCGGTCTGCCCTCCTTGGATGAACGCATCGCTCTCCAGGGGAAACATGTGGTTTCAGGGAGGGGGGGGTTAAGTCGTTAGAGCTCGGGTTCGGAATTTCCGTGATGGGTATCATCGCTAGGGACTCACTGATCCTCTTCGGGCCGATATGACGCCTCGTGAGACCGGCAGCATGTGTAGTTATTAGATAGTTCTCGTGCAAAAAATTGATCTTCCGGGAGGTCATTATCCCGCTTGTGAAGCATGCTCCCCATCATAATCGCTCTTTAATCGGAACCGGTCTCCATCTCGAATAGCTTTGAGTGTTTACCCGAGTCGATAGCGAGAACATCATCTGGACTCACAAACACATCTACACACTGCGGTTGAGCTCTGTCAGACCGATTAGAGTTTGACTGAACGAGCCAGGAGTAAAGCGAAGTTTCGGGGTTCCCATGAGAGTCTCTAGAATTCTGCCGGCCTGATGTGATTATCAACGAGGAGCCCGAGCACGCAATTCTGGCTGGCTGGCTTGCTTGCCATCTTCCTTCTTCGCAGCTCGAGTGAAGACGTTCGGTGGCAGAAACACATCGAAGAGACGTGGAATTCGGCTCGAAGGCCTGTGAGGCTTTTTCACCCTCGTACGTATGCGTAAGGTGGCGTGGAAGAAAACGATTTCTTGCCTCCATTGAGTCACTCTGACCTCATAATATGTCATCGGAACACATGTGGGTCTCATCGGATCGCCCTTGAATCAGAGCGTGATCCGATGAGATGCGGGCGTCATCTGATGAGTGATGAGAACCAAATGTTGTCAGATGGGATACGTAAGGGTGTGATCCGGTGAGATCCAACTGTGATCCAAACTAATCAACAGAGGCAGGAGATCGATTCCGGGAATTGGCTCGATCGCGCTCGAACCTTCAGCAAAGATCAAGGACATCATTGTGCTCAGCCGCCCGTCGAGGGTCCAGTGTGTCATCTGGTTGTTGATTCCGATCGCCCCCGAAATCGCCATAGGGGAATTCTTCCATCCACAGAGGAGCTTAGAGTCCTTCAGCTGATGGTCTATTATGTAGATTCCACGCCGCGGATGTGCTCGATCGCGCGCGAAGAATCTGTATGGAATAGCTCGAAAACCCCACCAGAGTTCCTCGAGGCGCCTGAGAATCGTGCACCGCGTCCTTCGAGGACTGTGGGGGAAGAGAGCCCGACCGTATCCTTGCGCGCAGTCCCATCGAACGCGCGACCCTTGTGAGCGGCCCATACAGCCCTTTGTTCTTCTTCCGACCTGTCCCGACTCGGTGCCCCGGTCGGTGACCAGATCGCGCTCGCTGAATCGATGTATCGGGTGCTACACATCAGGAAAAGCCTCCTGTCAGTTCCTATACATCACTTCCGACAGTCCAGTCCAGTCTCTGCTCTCTATCGACTCAGCCGCAGTCAGATAATAGATCAGCAGCGGTGCCGACTCCGTTTGACAACAATAGCTGAGGCTCGATCGTCGTCTGCTGAGGCCTGTGGTAATGATCATCCATTCATTGCTGCATCATCTCGTGGTATAGTTGGCTTTGCTGATCAAACTCTAAAACTAGACCGCTCGAATCGAACCCGTCTAGGAATGACGAAGCTGGATTCATGTCCCGATGATGCCTTCCCTGAGTCGGCCCTCATCCCAAAACAAGAAACCGGTGTCACTTCATTCCTCACGAAGAATCCGAGCTATGACGGCCGAGGAGTCGTCATCGCCATTTTCGACAGTGGAGTTGATCCTCGAGCTGCCGGACTTCAGGTACTATTGGGATCGTGGGAGAATGACTTTGTTGTACATGTGCTTCACGGGAAGGAATCGGTCTCTGGGAATTTTCGGGTGTGGTACATGTTTACCGGCTTGGATCGAGTGCATCTTCTAAGCACTTGATCGGTGACAGATTCTGGGGTGATATCGATGATTATATCGCCGTGTATGTAGCGTGAGCCTGAAGATATTCCTTTCAATAATTCTGTCGGAGTCCCGGCTCTCCCGAGAGATCCCTGACAGCGTCTGAATCGAATCGTCGAGAACGATCTCTACGAGCTGTGGAAATAATCTCTTGCTGTATCTAGATAACTCCCGATGTCATCCCTGCCTCCCTCCGAAAGGGTGTTTCCCATGGATCATCTCGGACGAGCCCGTTTCGCCGGTCTCTCAGCCCCCTCGTTCTATGTCGAGACAGATGAAACGGATCTTACCGGACTGATTCTCTCGATCATGCCTTTTGCTGAAAATGCCGTTTCTCCATCCCGTAGGTGACGACGGAGAATAAGCCCAAAGTCATTCAGATGTTCGATCTCTCAGGCGCCGGAGATGTAGATATGAGGACCGAAGTGGTCGCCGAAAATGGTGTTGTCACCGGACTCAGTGGCCGTACACTGAAGCTCCCTACAGGATGGAATCCGTCAGGTATGCATGAATAGCTCATGGTAATCCGTCGTCAGTCCGCGTCAGCGGGATCATAATACCTGCGGGAAACGATACTCCTCAGTTGCACCAGCAACGGAGACATATATGAGCGTCGAGCTCTGGAGTCATATCGCAGGATCCCTGTCGTATGGCAGGTATCAAAGAGCAGCACTTTATCCGTGGTTTCGAGTCCAGAACTACCCACGAGTTCTCTTGAGGAGAGTTCGGAAGATCAAATGTTGTATAGGCGACGCTGGGAACGAATCCCTGTCGGTCGGTCTGCAATCAAAAACGGTTCCGATTCTCTGCAGGGAAATATAGAATTGGCCTGAAAGCAGTTTATGAGCTCTACGCGACCTTCGTCAGAGATCGAGTGAAGGCAGATTACCATGAGAAGCACTGGTCTGCCTTCCTGAACCCCGCGCTAGCAGAAGCCTCGAAGAACTTGCAGCGGTTCGAGGCGTCCCACACCGGTACGTTCTTCAATTTCTCTCTCTGCGTGTCAAGTTCATTCCATACATGCCGAATCCCTCCAGGCGGGCGAATCTCACGTCCCGTTTGCTCTAGGCGAGTTGAAAGCAGAAGAGAAAGTCCAGAAGGAAGAGCTAGAAGCCCGCGTCGATGTGCTTTCAAAATTGGACAAGAATTTCGCCGATTTCGGACCGGCCTTCGACTGTATCATGTTTCATGACGGAACCTCGTGGAAAATTAGTGAGTATAAGTTCGCTCCTCCTGAAGATGTAGCCTAGCCGAGCTATTTCCTGAAACTTCCCACAGCTTCCGGGTCTAATAGAGAGATTGTCTCATTTCCAGTCGTTGACACGACGTCTCGCGGGGATTTGAATGAATGCGAAATTCTCGGGCCTTATTCCGAAACCCTCAAATGCTGCGTCTTGAGCGCCGAAGATAACATGAGCTTTGCTGTCAATGTTCACGACGATGGAGACATCCTCGAAATCGTTGGGATAGCCAGTAAGTACCGACTGAATCTCTCTCGTCCCAGACTTTGCTCATGCTGCTCACCGTCCATCCCACCCGGATCCGACTGAGTGAGAATCCCACCTCTCAGGTTCTCATGGAACTCACGTCGCTTCGATCGCTGCGGCCAACTTCCCCGACAATCCAGCGCGCAACGGAATCGCACCCGGCGCACAGATCATCTCGCTAATGCTAGGCGACGCGAGACTGTCAACGATGGAAAGTGGAACATCGATGTATCGCGCCATGGCGGCCGTCATGAAGCTCAACGTTGACGTGGTGAACATGAGCTACGGTGAAAGCTCGAAATGGTGTAAAGGGTGAGTTGACCAGGGTATTGGCTCGGTCTTTTTTTCGGTGTGTACCCGGTTGAGTTTTTGTTCCAACTTTCTCCAACAATCTCGCAGACGAATCTGGGACTACTTCGAGGAAATGATCAACAAAAAAGGGGTCTGCATGATGGTCTCGGCCGGTAATGCTGGTCCCGCACTCTCAACATTCGGCACTCCGCCGACGCAGACTTCCTTCGCAGTTGGAGCCATGGTGACCCCACCCATGATGGAGGCCGAGTACTCGCTGCGGGAGAAGATTCCCGCGATCGGATACAACTGGACGTCCAGAGGACCGAGGTTAGAAAGCGAACGCTTGGAGTACTTATCGGCCCCTCACATGACCATGTCTATCGATCGACAATGATAAACCCCATCGTTCAATAGCATCGACGGTCGCCTCGGTCCGAACATCTGTGCGCCTGGAGCTGCGATCACATCGGTGCCTCAATGCACACTGCAGGGCAGTCAGCTGATGAATGGAACTTCGATGGCTGCACCGAACGCCGCTGGAGTCGTTGCGCTCTTGTTATCGGCCATGAAACAGAAATCAATCAAGTATTCGCCATACATGGTGCGGCGTGCTTTGGAAAATACCGCCGCGAAAATGTCGACGCATGAAACGTTCGCGAACGGACAAGGCCTGATTCAAGTCGAGCAGGCATGGGATTGGCTGCAAACGAATGCCAACGAGAAGGAAAATCCGTTGCGTTTCGAGATCGAAGTTAACAACGGAGCCAAGCGAGGCATATATCTGAGAGAACCACATGAGACGAGCAAACCCTCGGTCATCCCAGTCGACGTCAACCCGAGCTTCGTTGACAACAAAAACGTGGCGCCCGAGCGCAAGACCTGTGAGTGACTCTAAATCCGGGACTTGTCGTGGACCTCTCGGCTCGGTAGATCCGCCGAGAAGCGATCGACGATTATAGAGCATGTTCTTGTTGGTGTGATTCGATTGTTGTTCCTTCGTCGTCGATGGCCTGACCGTGAGTCCCGATTCCAGCGTACGACCAAAACTTCGCATTGACATGCGACGCGCCGTGGGTTCAGATTCCTTCTGTTCTGAACATGAGTTTCCAAACGAGAACGGTCGCGGTCAAGGTAGACCCGACCTCCCTCGAGAGCGGCCGGGTCCATTTCACCGAGGTCTTGGCTTTCGAATCCGGGAAAGCTCACAAGGGCCCCGTTTTTCGAGTTCCCATAACCGTGATCACACCCCGAGCGTAAGTTCCTCCGTATTCCTTCATTTCTTCGGTGGTCTGTGACGGGACCAGCCTCCAGCTCGAATCTAGTTGAAATCCTAACGAGAGGAAATTGATTCCCCCCAGACTGCCGAAAGATTCGAACTCGATATCCGACACGGTCTTGCTCAAACCTGGAGTTCCGAACCGGACTTTCATCGCAGTCCCGAGCGGCGCAACTTGGTGCCTGATGAAGATGAAATCCTTGTGTCCGACCAACGCCGGCACCGTGAACATCCATACTATGCAATTCAGAAAAGATTCAGCTTACCCCGAGAACCAGTTCACAAAAACGCCTATTCTGCAACCCCAGGGCGAAGTCAGCTATCCGATCAAAGTCCTGCCCGACAAAACCCTCGAAATATGCTTGTCGAAATGGTGGGCGTCATTCGGGGATCTCATGGTGACCTGGAGCATTCAGTTCTTCGGACTTCAGCCAGATAGCAGCAGTTTACATTTCACGTCGGGTGAGGGCATCGGGCGTTTCGACGTTTCCGCATCTCTGGGACCCCAGGAATGTAATCCGCAGATAAGCCTCAAACAGCACGTCATGGTTCTGAAGCCAACCAAGAGCAAAATTGCGCCGGGGGACTCCCGGGACTATATTCCAGAGGGAAGGATTGTCCATGCGAACAGCCTCACTTACAATTTTAATCTGGTCGGTACTCATTCGGATGTTTCTCATCTCCCTCCATGAATGGAATATTCAGACTGCAGAGCGACGAATCATTGTTCAGCGTGGAAAGTCATATCGCGTCCCTCGAATCTTCCAGGCCAAGGCCGGAGAAGCTCAAATCGGACTTCCTTTACTCTACAATTACCTCTACGAGAGCGAGTTCAACTCTCAGATCTGGATGCTGTTCAACCAGAACAAACAGTTCTTGGCATGTGGGGACGCTTTCCCGAACAGAGTAAGTTAACGACGATCGCTCCGCTCCCGGATGAAGGGTCGAATCAGTTTGGGGGTTGCTGCTCATGACCAGTTATGTGTTTTCAGTATTCCGTCAAATTAGAGAAGGGAGAGTACACCGTCATTGCCCAAGTGCGCCACGAGGATCGGAATCTGCTGGAGAAGGTCACTTCCGACCTACCGCTGCACGTGATGATCAAGCTTAGCTCGCCATTGAATCTGGACGTATACTCCCAAGCCGATCAAGCGCTCATCCAAGGGAAAAAAGCTTCTGCTTCCGTCATACCTGCAAATCACGAACGTGCCTTCTACGTCGGCCATCCGCCCGCCGACAAAATGCCAAAGGGTGTTGCGGCGGGTCATTTCCTACAAGGTGAACCTCCGGAGAAAACATTCAATATCGCGTCAGAAGCGGGAAAGATGCGTACGCCCGCACGATTTTCCCGCTTTTCGGGGAGTACATTTGTACATGAGCAGTTCTCCTGTCATTCCAGGAAACCTTGTCT
Source organism: Galendromus occidentalis (assembly GCF_000255335.2). NCBI lineage: Eukaryota > Metazoa > Arthropoda > Arachnida > Mesostigmata > Phytoseiidae > Galendromus > Galendromus occidentalis. The sequence goes on along the minus strand of NW_003805514.1, from coordinate 245,191 downwards.
TGACATCCGATGAGCAAGGCAAAAAAGTAGCGACCTTCCCCTTCCGGTACTACGTTAGCGAACTGAGCGCAAAGAAAAAAGGCGAGAAGGAGTCTAAGGAAAGTGATAAGAAGACGCCCGATGAAGAGTTCGAAGAAGCCGCTTGCGATTTGTGCGGACAGCATCTCTCCAAAGGCAGCGAAAAGGCTGAAGCCATGTACAAGGAGCTCATCGAGTCCAATCCTAAGGCGAATCAGCTGATGCTGGCCAAGATCCAGTCTCTGCTCAAGAGCGAATGCGTGAGTGTCTCAAATTATTGAGGGGGAATGTTTTCGCCACTCTAATTCTTCTCCCCTCGATTCTGGACCAGAGATCCGCATCGAGGCTGCTTTTGGCCCGTGCGGCTGCCGTGGCTGTTGGAGCAACCTCCGGGAAGAGAAACCGAGAGAGAGGAGACGATAGGCGAGATGAAACGTCGAAACTCAAAGGCGCTCCACCCCCTAATGGGTCGAGGGAAGGCGACAAGAAAGCGCGGAAACCAAGCAAGGCCAAGCTGAGAGGAATTCAAAAATTACAGGAGGATATCGAGGAGAACAACAGGCAGGCCATCAAGCTGGCCGACCAAATTCTGGCGAACGTCGATCCTGAGAAGCTCCTCCTGGGTCTCGGATGTCGTCAGGACAAAAACGATCACGGTGCCGGAAAACAGTAAGTGCCGTGATTCTTCGTGTCTCGTGGTTCGATCGAGGGAGCCGAACGGAGCCTAGGGGCGGTCCCTGTAATGCCTGGAATGATATATGCATCCGAATTCCAGGCTCGAGAAGCAGAAGCAATTGGTCATCGATGTCTTGACAAAGAAGGGAGAGGCGCTATGTAACCTGCTCTCGCTGAAGCCAAGCGTCAGTTCAACCGACGACGAGAACCTCGAGGTAGAGCTAGAAGCGCTCTACGCGGAGCTGCAACGCTGGGTTGACCCCATCCAAGAAACTAGGAGCGCTCCATTCGTGGAGAAGTACTTGAATAAACACAAACTGTACGGCTCCCTCGCCAAACTCCTCCTGAAAGTTCAAGAAGACAAACCCACTCAGGAAACTGAGAAGAAGCTCATCGAGGTGCGTACTGACTGTGACTGGGCGAGGTGAGTGCTAATGAGATTTGAGCGCTCCCGGCATGACCAAGGAACGTGTTCTGTTTCCAGGCATTCACGAATCTCGATTGGCGGCACTGCGCGTCGAATACGGAACGAAGCCTATGCGTCAAGTTTCCACCCGAGTACAGACCTCTTTGAGGCGACGCCGACGCTAGAGATTCAGACCCATACACACGGAGCAACGCATCATAAGTAGATGGAGAACGGAACCAATTAAGACATGGATGAGCTCATCGCTGGGAGACTCCGAGAAAGGACCAATATGTACAGGATCTGTCTGACAATTGGACGGAGCCTCGAAGAGCTCTCTTTAAGATAAGTCGAGCCAAGCCAGAAATCACGATCTTTCGCAACAAACAGGATTTCTTGTGCTCTGCAAGTCGTCATGTCGACTCGCGCGAACACGATGGAGTTCCCTCGTATAAGAGGTTGCAAACAGGTTCGCGATACATGAATAAATACAATATGTTGTCTCATCTCATCGTTTCTCTCTTCATTGTTCTTGTCGGACCCGGAGTCGGCTCAGTAATCAGTCCCAGTGCCGATATTTTACAGATGCGGGCCATTCATAATCGGGCTATGCTCTGACTACCTATAGGCTTCTGGCTCACATTTCACTCTCGCCGGATATCCGATTCCGAGGGGCCAGGGCAAATCACAAACAAGCCTTACCGCGAATATGCGGACGGCATCGCGGAAACCCGGCTCCGACCTGTTATCAAGTATCGCCGCAAGCTTTCAATGCTCCCTCCTGCGACTAGCGTAGCGAATCGGTGCAGACTTTCACAAGAGACGTCTCGGATGACTCTCTGAGAGATGGGCGATGTCCTCCGCGGCACGATTGTTCCGCTCCGTTCGTGAAAATTTTCTATAACAACGCCACGCGGCGCAAGCGACTGAATGAAACAGTACGGTTCTTCTCACAAGTTCTCACATATTCATGATAATCAAAGGGGATGTCGGTTTAGAATTTCGGTTCCGATAGAGAATGGCTCAGTGCCCCCCTCCGGATTATTCGTGTCAGGCAAATCGACATGCGATAGTAGGACCGCTGTGACAACTTGGGTATCCGACGCTCTCGCGTTGACTGGGGTTGGTCCCAGTCCCTTCAGTCTCACTCTGATGCCGCGACGGAAGCTTCATCGAATACGCAGGGCGGCATTCGAAAGCGTAAATTCGGCGAGATAATGATTATGGTTTTTTGTTGTGTTCCCTCGGTGCGATCCAAGACAACTCCGAAACTGACGAGAAGACCACTACCTCCTAGCCTCGGAGTGACTTCCCGTCAGCCAAGAGGTCCTCCCCATTCCTCCGGAGAATGGCTTACGGGCCATCAGGAGGTTGTATGCTCTAAAACTTGCCAGTCATCGACATCTTCTTTCGAGCTCCACTCTAAACAAGTGCTGCCCTGCGACCGATAACGGTGACTGACAACAACGAGGAAATCATCAATGACTGAGCTTCTTTAAGCCTCTGAAACACCGCAGCGACTCCTGACGGCGTGAACACTCGACTCGCCAAAAAGCTCGTCTGGTCTTCTCACTGTGCTAGCGACGCTACACGCAGCTCCCACCATGTGGTGGCTCTGGGCCTTCGGTGCTGTAGCGATAGCTTACACAATACGGAAATGGTTCAAGCATCTGCGAAACTCCTTGATGGTGAAAGATTTGCCCGGCAGCTCTTCGTGGTCGATCTTCCCGTTCGTAGAAACCTCTCGAAAGTTGCTACTGTTGTGTCAGAGCGACAAGGAAACAACCATTGGTGAGTCGTCAGACACTTCGATCAAAAAATTCAAGTGACGTGCTTGCTTGACTCGCTCAAGCGAGCCCCCTCAGGGCGTGGGGAGCACCCTCCATCGGAACAAAATCAAGATTGGTCCAACTCTCACACAGCCGTATTTAAAATGCGAGAAAAACTGATAAATCAGTTCAGAAGAGAAGGGATCGCGCGCAGCTCAGCTGGATCGAGACCTTTGGTGTTGGTCTTCAAAGCGGAACTCGTTGAAGAAGTTTTGAAATCTCCGAGTTTCGTCGACAAAGGCCTCGGATATGATTTCCTTAGGGATTGGCTGGGCAACGGATTGATCACTAGGTGAGAGCGTCGGATTACCGCTATGATTGGGCACTTCCCGAGATTCAAAGTGAGCTTAACCAGAACGATCAGAGCCTTCTGATCGCCATCGGTCTTCCATTCACGGGTGTCCGCGTTTCCGCAGCAATGGACCTACCTGGAAAACTCAGAGACGCATGCTGACACCATCTTTCCACTTCAAAATTCTCGATGAGTTCGAAGGGATAATGATCGATCATAGCTCGAAAATCATAAAGATGATGAAAGAGAATCCGGCAGATCTGATTGACTTCGAATTGTCGAAATGGGCAACAGACTGCACAATGAGCATCCTCTTGGAGACCGTTATGGGACTCGAGCAGAGTGACCCGCAGGCGAGCCGGGAATATATTGAAGGCCTAGAAGAGTGAGTCTCGACTAGCCCGTCGCAATCCGAGAAGAACCCCCCATGTCCATGCATCGGGATGTGCTGTAGTCGTCGTCCAGGAACTATTCCTTTCATTTTTCTACCTCCCATAGATTGATTACTCTGCTCATGAGGAGGTTCTCGCGACCATGGAATCTCATCGACGCTTTCTATTTCAACTCCGAAGATGGCAAGAGATACTTACGCGCGGTAGCGAAGAGCCATGATTTCACGCTCAAGGTACACGAAGGACGGGGCTTCTGAACATCTGGATCGAGTCCGAAAAGATTTCACGAGAGCTTCTGCGGTTTTTCGGAGGAGGCATTCTGTTGGAAATCTTCCGGTCGGGCTCTCTCAAGGCTCTTCCGTTTAAGGCGATCATGAACAAAGTCCTGGAGCTCAAAGAGCACCCAGAGCGCATGGAAGCACGTCCGGGCCGAAAACCCGCGTTCCTCGACATGCTCGTGAAGCTCTTCCTGGAGGGAGAACAGCTGTCGATTGAAGAGATCAGAGAACAGACTGACACCTTCATGTTCGCAGTATGTGGCCTTTTCAGTGTTCAGTGATTTATGTATATGTATATGCGTATGTACCTTCGCAGTAGAATGGTGATTCAATCCTTCTTTCGCTGCTCTCCATCGATCCGAAATACTTGTTGTGAAAATCTATCCATTTCAATCAGGGCCATGATACCACTGGATGGGCGATCGCGTGGGCTCTGTTCCAGCTGGGGCACTTACCCGAGGTTCAAGCGAAGCTCCGAGAAGAGTTTCTGCTCGTCTTTGGGAAGGACAGTACCTGCGGCTTGACTCAGGACAAGTTGAAGGATTTGAAGTATTTTGACAGAGTTTTGAAAGAATGCATGAGGCGCTACCCATCCGTCCCTAGTGTGAGTCGTCGTTGCGCCCTCGACGGAGCCAGGCTCGGTAAGCGTGACAGGCACGGGAGAACCGCTCAGCGAGAGATTTCTTCTTCTCCGACCCCATGTTCCGGGATATATGGGTGAACCGACTCTGAACCCCTCAGGTAAATACAAACTACCGATGGACGCGACGGTAGTCGTGTCCATTTATGGGCTCCATCGAGATCCTGAGGTGTTTCCCGATCCGGAGAAATTCGACCCGGACAGATTTCTCCCTGAGAGGGCCCAAGGACGAAGTCCGTACGCCTTCATACCATTCTCTGCCGGGGCGCGGAATTGTATCGGACAGCGCTTCGCCTTACAGGTAGGTTGCAAATTTTCACCATCGTGACGAATACCATGACCGGTGGCTTGAGAAGTTCGCTGTGATTGAGTCGGGGCTTCAGTAGATGGTCTAAACCTTTGGACCTTGCAGGAGCTCCGCATCATTCTAGTGGCCATTCTGCGGAATTTCGAAATACGCAGCAAAGTCCCCTTGGAGAGCATCGACATCGCCGGTGAAATCATATTGCGCGCGAAGCAAGACTTGATTGTCGATTTCATTCCTCTGGAGTGAAGAAGTTTCGGGAATTGCCGAAACTGAGGGCCCATCTAGTGGAAAGCGTTCGGATGCGGAATGGAGATGTCGTGCGCATCTCTGGGCGGTCTTTAATAGCGTGGCAGTCCTGATAGAGGCACACGATGGCATAGCGCCGCGAGTCGCGATATTTCTGATCCTGGTCTTCCCCCCGGAAGCGCGAGAAACGCTGCTCTGACCGCGCCATGTCATCATTCGTCAGCCGACCGTATCAGGTCGCTTGGTTTTCAGTCCTTTCGGAACCCTCTCATCATAATTGTCTCATTCTTGGATTACCGCCGGGGAGCTGCCGGATTATTCAATACAGTCTGTCATCCAAGTTCAGCTCCATCATGGGGGTTGAACCTACGCCGCGGTTATTTCGGAGAAAAATTGTTCTGAGCTGTCCTAGGTTGTATAAGTCGAGCTCACGACTGACCACGCGAAAGCCTCAGGAGCCCGACCCCAGGAGTAATTCAAATAACTCGACTATTTCACTGTGTTCGTCAAGCCATCGCAGAAGGAGCAGATCTTACAGCGGTAAGCAGACAGATGTTCGTAACATTGCTGCTCGTCATACGCGCCGGATATTCACCAACCTGATATAACTCTTCGAGCATCTGGCCGAGATAAGGATTCTGTGTCGGGCAATAAAACTCAGCTTCCACATGCGTGTATTCAGGCTCTCCTCCAACATAGATGTATCGTTCCGGTCAGTATTCTGTTCCCTGGCGCGCAGGCGAACAAGATATACAGCTGCTCCGTTGAACGCCAATGTGAGGCTTCCCTTCCGTAACTTTGGTCCTGTTCTCACGTTCTCCCCAGCCTTGCCTGTCGGAGCATCCCGGCAACAACTTTCATCTACAATCTCTGTTTTTCGAACCGAGAGACTTCGAAGCTTCTGGTGCGTCATAGGGGCGGACTCAATGTTCTGGAAGGAACGAGAGAATTCTGGGAGCTCGATCTCCACCAATGGATCGAAGAGGATGGACAAGCCTTGGCCCGGAGAGCTTGACCAGAAATACGGGGCGGCGCCGACGCAGGCCCGATCTCAGTACCGAAGATCGTCAGAGATCGGTCCGGATTTTCAGGGATGAATCTCCACACAGCCAAAATACCGCTCATGAATGTATCGCAAATGACTTGAACCTAGAGACCTAGAGTTTCAATCACGTCGAGGAAACGTTCATCCATGTCCGGAGATCTCTCATGAATCATGAATCAGAAAAGATCGCGCTTTGCCGCAATATGCCCGCTTCCGCGCTATCAATTCCTCGCGAATTATTTCCTGTGTATCGTGATGCCATGACTCGTATATCTCACAAGCTCCCTGATGCACGTCGACGGCAGATGTTTCTCCCTCTACTCATATCGCTCATAGGCGTTTGAAACATAAGCGAATGGTTTCGTTCGACGCGTTGCGGGTTACAGAGTTTCGGAAAGTTCGGCATTCACCATGTGGTGGCTGTACGCGCTCGGTGTGTTAATCTTGGCTCACATATCCCGCCTTTGCTTCAAGTTCCTCCGGAACACTCTGATGGTGTTCGACATGCCAAACGCCACGATTTTTCCGTTCACGAACGACCTAAAAGCTCTGATCGAATTTTGGCTTAGCGACAAGGATACCAATGCGGGTGAGCGTTTCTCGGAAAATAGCCAGATGACGTTCACATTACGTTCGATGCAACCGACCTCGGTCGAGTCGAAGAAACCCTGCCCATCCGGAACTCGGCGTTCAGAGCTCGACCTCGTTACTGCGACCAGTGAGCTCCTGACATTCGATTTCCGAGCCTTTCTGCTCCGAAAATCACTTCGAGCGCTTCGAGTTCCTCTGGGTCGCTAGAGGGCTCACTGTCCGACCACCAAGGGGAGCCCACCCACATAGATTGAAGTCGATGCGAACTCCCCGAAGATCGTGACGCGAGGACTTGGGACGGTCCGACGACGAATTCCCGCTTCAATGTGTTGTCACCATCCCATCTGATCGAGAGGAAAGATATTTCCACCTACGCTCGGGCGCCTATAAGTCGGACCCTATAGCTCGGGCACAAGCGTGATTAGACCCGATGCCGCCCGGGATAAGCCCCTAGAATTCGCTCCTACCTTGGAATATTCGCTAATTTTGCAAACGCGATCCTCGGAAATCGCATTGTAAACAGGTCCAGTGACCTGAAGCCTACGCGGAACTTGAAGCTCATGTTCCAGAATTTATAGCTCCGGAGAACGGACGTTCCATGGTGGATTTCGGTTTATCGCGATAATTCCAAGAGTCAATTCGAACAAGGTTCTGACTGATAGGTTTCCTCGGCTATCTAGCCTACTAGCTCTGGCTGCGGTGAGCTTGAATCGCTGCTGCGCTTGATGCAACTGGGACATCGGCTGATTAAGACGAACAGTGCTTGAAGTGAAATACCAAAGGCTCCCCCATAGTAGCGCTCTTTATTATGCCTCATATAGTGCTGGAAAGGGTCAAGTCAGCAATCCGTTCTCAGTAGTTATGACGGTCACTGCACTTACGCCAAGTTACAGAATACTTAGGTCATTGTTCCAGCGTCCGGTCTGGACACTGTGAGTCAACCCATAGTCATTAAGAATTTTTGTGGGTCAAGCCTCAAAATTGGTAACAGCTGGGCCAGCATGAGTTGCTTTCCCCGACGGGACCCGGGGCCGAAGGCTATCGATGAGGTTTCGATCGAGGTGTCAAAGCGGAGCATCCCCAAGAAAACAAGGGCTGCCCGGCTCTGTGACCGTAGTCGTCTGAGCAGCTAATCCGAGTGCCAAAGGCTCAATTTTTCTCGCTACTTTCCCAGCCGTATTCGACTTCCGAAAACGACTCGTGAATAAGTTCAGAAGCGAAGGCATCGTGATCGACATGATGGGAATGACTCCTGTCATGAACGTTTACAAAGCAGAACTGGTCAGGGAAGTTCTGAACTCACCTCATTTCGCTGAGAAAGGACTCTATTACGATTTCTTGAAAAATTGGCTGGGTGATGGCCTGATCACCAGGTTAGTACAATTACCCCAACGCTTGATGAGTCGGTTTGTGGCAGCCGACGGCTCTCCGCGGCAGCTCGAAATTCCCCTGATCGAAAAAAAGGTCCAAAACCATTGGGCGAGACGTTCTACAAGGGTGGTCTCTTCTCCGCAGTGGCGGATCAATTTGGAGAAGCCATCGACGCTTGCTTACGCCTTCTTTCCACTTCCAAATTCTTGATGATTTCGGAGCTGCGATGATAGACCGTTTCTCAAGTGTCGTAAGAACCATGAGGGAAAATCCGTCGAATTCCGTCGACATCGATCTACCCAAATGGGCTACAGAATGCACGATCCATATCATCCTGGAAACCGTGATGGGATTACAGCTAACGGATCGGCAAGCACAGCGCGCCTACGCCGATAATCTGAACGAGTGAGTGTCAAAAAAAAATTCTCTCATTCGCGCATTCCGACGACGTATCGTCCACCTACATTGAGATGAGCCGTTTCAAGTTTTTGAGCTTCTGCAGGCTTGCGACTCTCTTCGCTCAGAGGTTCTCTCGTCCTTGGAATTATGTTGACTCTTTGTATAAGAGGACCCCAGACGGCAAAAGATATTTTCGTGCAGTGAGGAATGCCCACGATTTCACGCTCAAGGTGAGCTATTGATGCTCCGGATTCCTGCTCCGGGCCCCGACGAATACTCGCAGAATAGATATGAGCATCAGGGAGACGAGCGAGAATTTATTTTCCCCGCCTCGTCGGAATCACGACTCGTTCCTAGGCCATCGAGAAGAAAATAACTGAGCTAAGGGAGCACCCGGAGCGTTTGGAGGCACGTCCGAACCGGAAACTCGCCTTCCTCGACCTTCTTGTCGGCCTGTACCTCAAGGGAGAGCAGCTTTCAATCGCAGAAATTAGAGACGAGACCGAAACCTTCATGTTCGCTGTACGTCATTTGTCCGGTCGTCATCATTCGTCACCATCGACTGTAATTTGCTCGATCATGATTCCTCATCTCTCAGTATTGCGTCCACGCTCGATTGACCTTCAAACTTTCACCAGGGTTTCGACACCACTGGATGGGCCATCTCCTGGAGTCTGTTCCAACTAGGCCACCTCCCGGAGGTTCAGGCGAAACTACGAGATGAATTCGACTCCGTTCTCGGTGAAAACAAGGTCGGCCTCAGGTCATACGAGGACTTGAGGGAGCTGAGATACTTCGACAGAGTTCTGAGAGAATGCATGAGGCTTTACCCATCCGTGCCTCAGATAGGCCGCCGTTGCACCGCGGATGGTGCCAAGCTCGGTTAGCATTCGGATTCTGGTGACTAGGTATAGATCGATTTGTGGAATAGTCCCAACGGTCTGTGAGATCACTTCGGTTGGGATTATCCGAATGAATCGATGCCGAATTGCAGGAAAGTACAAGTTACCAGTGGATACATCGATTTCTGTATCGATATACTCCCTCCATCGAGACCCGGCTGTGTTCCCCGATCCCGAGAAATTCGATCCGGACAGATTCCTCCCCGAGAACGTGGCGGGGCGCAATGCTTACGCTTACATCCCCTTTTCTGCCGGTGCAAGGAGCTGCATCGGACAGCGCTTCGCCTGGATGGTGTGTAACGAAAGTACTTATTGCATTCCATTGGGGATAACAATACGTACCAGCGGTCCCCCGACATCAGTCTCCGTCATCTGGAAGAGCAGAGCGCCGCCGATCGAGTAAAAATGAGACTTCTTGCAGGAAATCCGCATACTTTTAGTGAATATCCTGCGGAACTTCGAGATACGCAGCAAAGTCCCCCTGAGCAGCATCGTGGTCGCTGAGGAAATGATACTGCGCGCAAAGAATGACTTGACGGTGGACTTCATTCCATTGTGATGAAAGATTTGCTCATTCTTCTTGACATTTTCGGTTCCGACAATAAAATAGAGGAGTCCGTCCGGAAATATCTTGTCTCTGTGTGAAACTCTCAGAATGTTCGGTCGCTGATACGCGGAACTTTTGGACATGGCTTCCGATGAATCCGGGTCGAGACAGTTCACGGGAGGCAACGAATCCTCCTAGCGTTCAAGGATTCTCCCTGGAAGGAAACGAATTTTTTTCGGGCTAATCCACACAGCCAAGGTTTAACGTCCCGGGTACTGTTACTCACATTGCTTCCGAGGACGGATCCATGGAGCAAATGTACGGCGCTCGCGCGGGAGGCGGTGCGGGTTCGATCCCTGCTACCGGAAAAATATGCAGGTACTCGGCCTTGATCCTCCCTTGAAGGAATCAAGCCACCTCGAGTCGTAGCCCCATCTCAAAGAAATGCCTACGCTAGGGGATTTTGAAAACTGGAAGCGCGGGCCTCTATCGGCTACTCACGCCATGTTATTGCTCACCATAAGCTTCCATTCTACATTGTACTGGAATCTGAGAGTCCATCCCTTCATGTCTCGGGAGACCTTAATGTCTCCTCATTCTGAGTTTATTGGGTCCCCGAATCAATCTAGAGACGTTAGACACCTCATGTATTCTTACGTATCGCTGTGCGAATTTGCTTCTTTGAACCATATATGTATATCAGTGATCTCATCGGAATGCATGAGCTTAATCGGGCATGCGTGTTTCCGCCTATTTGCCGCTATCTGACCACTACTCTTGAGTCGGGTCTTCAGGGGATACAGCTCCACGCGGCGGAACCGGAGAGGATGCTCCGCGAGAAGTTCCAGGAGCATTCGACTCCAATTGCAACGCGGGTACTGTGTCGTGTTTGTCGATTCGGAGAGTAGTTGAGATGCGCTGCTAAGCATAACAGAGAAAGAGCTCAAGCGTCTTCCTTGATGTTGTCCATGTCGCTTCATTCGGGGCTTTCAAGAAAGGCAGATTTGTCGAAATGATTCTCAGAGACGGTCGGCCAGGCTCCAGCCTCCAGCCGAGCGCGTTTATCCCAGAGCTGAGTCACGTAAGAGTTATGTTCCACCTATGCTTCCACCTAGCATTGGTTGAACGAACATCAATAGAGTTGCCAGATAATCTACATCGGATCGCATTGCGGAATGTTCGTAGGCCAATATCGTCAAACACGGCCTAGATGGTCGACGAAGTTGCGTCAGAAGCCTGACCGCAACGGAAGTGAGTCAGGGCGACGTGGTGAATATTTTCTGAGTGAGTCCGGCGATAGAGATCTCACGTCCAGATGGGGACGCAGTTGGACCGAATGCGAGCCTCGAAATTAGTACAGGATTTGTACAGCTGAACATGAATGCGATAGTGCCTGATTATAAAACAGCGAAAATATATGTTTCAATCGCACACCTTGCTGTACCGGCAGAAATGTGTTTCGAAGAGCTGAGATCAGGTTGAAAGAGAAAACCAAGATCCGAGATCTCTTGTGGACGACAATGGGAAGCGGGTTCCCGTCGAGCAAGTTCAGAGTCGGGATCGCGCTCCACACCCGACCTGAGAACTGCGCAGGAATCATCAACTTATCGACGACGCGAGACCACCGTCGAAGTCCATCGGAGAGCGCACTGTAGGCGGCGGGCGTCACTGAGATATTGAACCGACGAATATACCCCGAGATCGTCGGTGATTGATAAGAATTCCCGCGTCGAGCCAGTAGGATCACGAAGCATCTCACTCAAAGGTTGCAGACAGCCGTCCCGGTTGATAGGAAGAATCCAGCATCTAAGACTGATTGACGACGGGGGAATCTGCCGGAGATGCGCTCGGGACCGATCCTCTATGTAATGCCTATGGAATTTCACTTGGCTGTCTGTCTGTCGAGCGCCTAATGAGACAGATTCAGCGATCATCCGGGAGCATCTGGAATTTGGGTCGATTCGGGAGCAATTTGACATCGTTGCGGGAGCAATTCGCAGAGGCCCGCCGAGTGTCGTCGATAGCTATCTCGCATCGGTCAGCGCCAAAAGCACGTTACGACGCGGACGTGGTTCTTTTCTCTTTTTTCGGTCGGAGAATGACTCTGGGTATTTGATTCGTCGCAGCCCGCGGTTCTCCATGAGAGAATCTCGGCCCCGTAGGCAGTCAGGAGCACTCCACCTGGATGAAGCGCTGCCCAAGTTCTCCAACGGTCTGTTTCGAAGTCCCATACTGTGTTGCTACAATAAGATATAGCGATGCGACATAATTGACTGCCGAACTCGGTACGGCATGGAGGATCATGGTGCTTTCATGATCCTCTCGCAAGCGCCACCGCGCTCCGAAACCACGTCATGCACACTGTACTGTATCAAACTCGCTCTTCCATAATTTTGCATTTTCCAGTCTTCCGTGATGGAGTCCGCGGCTATCCAGATAATACACGGTATCTTTCTCCAGGTTCGAATCGATATTCTTCCCACGAAAGCGAGCAGGACACCTTTGTGGAGAACCTGCGGCCTCGGCTTCACTGGCCGAAAACGCGGAATAATTATTCGAAACAGGCTCCGGCTAGTTCAGCATGTATCTGGTTGCGAATAAACACCACAAGTCTTCCATTTCTATAGATAGATCGAGAAGTTTGGGAGGACGCTGAAATCTAGCCCTCATACTTGCTCGGCCTCGGCTATTGGAAAGGAGAAGCCCACAGGCAAGCTTTTCACCCTCTCCTCGATTCTAGAGAGATCATTAGCCATCAATAGAAGATGCCCGGATTGAATAAAGAGCCATTATCGATCAGGCATCCCATGGAAAACGTCCGGAGCTTCGGAAATCTTTTCGGTCACCGCTGTCCGTTGTTCCCGGAGAGCGCCTGTGTTTACCTTTTGGATACGGGGAGTATCAGAAGATCAGAGAGAGCATCACAACGACGGTGAACGCATGTTCTCATTCGGGTTCGCACATCGTGTCCGAGCGAGAATCTCCTCCAATACCATCTCGAGCCGTGATGATCAGAGTGGCGAATATTTTTGCCCTCCGTCGCTGTATGGTCCATGGGTGCTTTCATGATCCTCTCGCAAGCGCCACCGCGCTCCGAAACCACGTCATGCACACTGTACTGTATCAAACTCGCTCTTCCATAATTTTGCATTTTCCAGTCTTCCGTGATCAACCTCCGCACCTCGCTGAAACTATACGTGTTGAGCAAGAGGGAGCAGATCGCGGACCCAGCTCGCGTCGACCGTCAGAGTCTTAGTGAGCGATCAGAGTCTCCTGTCCGCTCACAATCCCGTCGATAGTGGAGTGGAGCTTTCTCATCGCCGACTTCAGGGACGATGGCCTCTATCTCTGCTCGGGCATGAGTATGTCCAGTAGACCCTTCCGAGCGATATTTGCTTCTGGGGAAACTTGGCATGATGGCGCAAAAGCTCCGAATGCTTTTTCCCCATTCATCCGCAGTCGCGAAGGATGTCCAGCACATTTGGCGAGACAGCGATCCCGACCACTTCCGGGAGGCCCTATTCGCAATTAAACATCAACTCGTCGAGGATCGGGCCGTTTCCAGTCAGTGTTCGAATTCATGGTATCCAACAATTGCGTGAGGCGACGAGCGAAGAGGGAGCGAGAAAGTGCTTCAAGCGATATAGACTCGCTCTATCCGGCCCCGGAAAAAAAAGAAAGCTGGGGAGTCGAAATCCTTTGCGGTGCGACGGTATGCACCGATCGCATCGAAGAAATCTCGGCACTGTTTCGCGGCATCGCATCCCACCTGCAGCGTCTTAAGTTGCCTTCTCTCTTTTCCTTTAAAGGATCGACGCTCGCGTCCCTTCGTTTGGAAAGGGTCTCGCAGGAAATGTGCCCCTTTTTGAAAATCGCTTCGGCGACCAACTTCAGAGAGCTGTATCTCCGGAACGGTTCGTCGTAGAGCGGCGATCGGAGGCGCGTTGGAAAGCTGAGTCTGAGAGCTTCCATTTGCGCTAGTGAGATCGGAAAAGGGATCACGAGGGACGGAGATATATGACGATTTTCACAGATCGAAAACTATATCGACAAAATCGCTGATTTTTCTTCTGCGGACTGTTTTCCGCGAAAAAGGACTATGTGCGAAGTTTCAGAGTGGCTGCTCAACTGTAAGTATGTTTAAGTACCCGAAAACCCTTTTTTCATTGAATAAGCCCAATTGGATTCTACCACCATTCGGCTTGCGGAGGCTCCATCTAGAGGACGGTATGGAGAGGCGTCAGAGTACCCCGGGGAGATCATTCCAGATATCTGGCGACTGCCTCATGGATTTCGGTTAAGCATCCGAAGGAGGGCTCCGGAATGCTCATCAGTGGGCTAGTTTCTGCGAGCCTCGAATAAGTGGAGTCCATGATACCATGACTCCACTGCGTAGTGGAGTCCCCATTACGCAGAAATTCCTTATCGTGCTAGGGTCCGATGCTGGGACGAATCGCTGAGCCCGAGTCCGCGGTCTACCCGTGCTCATGTGATTACATCATTGCGGTGATTCATCGGCTACACAGCGGCTTTCTTCGGCTCCGTACGACCAATGGTACCTCCGTTGGAGGTACCATTCTCTAGATCCAATTGGGCTTATTCAATGAAAAAAGGGTTCTCGGGTACTTAAACATACTTACAGTTGAGCAGCCACTCTGAAACTTTGCACATAGTCTTTTTTCGCGGAAAACAGCGCGCAAAAGAAAAATCAGCGAAATCGTCGATATAGTTTTCGATCTGTGAAAATCGTCATATATCTCTGTCCCAACTCATCCTTTTCCCGATCTGACTAGCGCAAATGGTAGCTCTCAGACTCAGCTTTCCAACGCGCCTCCGATCGTCGCTCTACGACCAACCGTTCCGGAGATACAGCTCTCTGAAGTTGGTCGCCGGAGCGATTTCCAAAAAGGGGCACATTTCCTGCGAGACCCTTTCTACATTGTTCAGTAAACTCGCCGGTCGCACAAGTGTCCCGATGCGACCTTGCGGCACTATTTCTGTGAACACTCGCCCAGTTCCGCGACAAATACGCGAGCACGTGGCTCCTGGCGCTAGTGGTGTGTGCGTTTGAGGGCCACTTTGCGCGCCCTGTAAGCTTGCCGTTGAGAGCAGAAAAGGGAAAATCCCATCGCAGCCGGGGCGATGTTTTGGCTCTACGTTCTTGGTGTTCTTGCACTTTTTTTCATAATTCGGTTTTACATTCGATTCTTCCGGAGTTTCCTGATGATGTCGAACATTCCAAATGTCTCCTTCATCCCTTTCGGGAACGAACTAGGTAAAATGCTCTACTTGTGGACATGCGGCGAGGATATATCTTCAGGTGAGCCATTCTCCACAATTCTCCCTCCAACCCGTTCGGAATATCAACATGTATAAGTATGACTTCCCTGCTCAATGAACTCTCTAATTAGCCAAGCCTCAGGTCTGCGTGATTTCACTGATTATTACATCCACCATGAACGAGCGCCCCCCCCCTAGTTTGGGGATCGGTCGCTCTTACTCATTGAGCGTCTTCCTCTTCCGCGACGGCTATTCGAGCCGAATCGGACGACTCTATGTGAGTCCTCGGTTGTCCAATGTGAGTGGGCTCTCGATATGCGCTCTCAGCTGCGCATCAATGCGACATTGTTTGGACATTGTTCGGGAGCTAGATGGAGTTTGAGCTCGTTCGACGAAAGGAGGACAAATTTTTTCGGTGTGCGAGGATCTTGTCTCGTAGGTTTATCGCTGGGCCAACTGTGGAGCGTGAGATCATGGATGTTCCTCGCCGCAGGTACGACTAGGGAAATCATTGAATAATAATCCGTCTTCGCGTACACGTCGGCACGGACTCACAGAGGCTTCACGGTATTTTACGTCTCAGCGGAGAGCAGAAATCAATGAGTAGAACTCGAGCCTGTGACGAGGGATTTTTCTCTGCGGTCTGTATCCTTTCTCTGAATCTTTAACGTTCTTGACATCCACCTGCGGGAGAAACAGATCGAGTTTCCATCATTGCCTTCGCGTCATATCCGTCCTATGCGATGCTTCACTCACCTCTTCTATCAACTTGAGAGACATCGCTGACTGTGAGCCAAAAGATTCTTAACTGCACGGTCAATCGCTAGCGGAAGGGGCGGTACCAAGAACGTCCCTGAGATTCGATCGGAGCGTACGAATGTCCGTTCGAAGCCGTCGTAGCGGTGGAGACTTGCGATCGACCGCGATCAGATCAGATCCATTCGTTCCGGGAGGCACGTCCGACCGAACAGGAACATATCGGAGGTGGATATCCCCCTGTGCGGCGGAACCGGTCGCGAGAACAGTCGGTGTCAGAATGCATCTATGTAGACGGTATCATGAGCGGTACCACGCATCATGAGCCGTTTGGCATATGCCACCATCTCATGGGCTCGTCCATTTTGAGGGTGAAACTCCTACCTCTTCCAACGGAGCACA
>NW_003805514.1:227052-228791 GCF_000255335.2 Galendromus occidentalis | reverse complement strand
CATGAGGTGAACCCGCCGCGCGAATGATGCGTCCCATATTCATCCCTCGATTCATTCTTCCCAGCCTCACTTGAAATACGTCGTGAGATGACGAAGAGCTACAGGAAGGAGGGACTCATGATCTACTTGAACGGAACGAGCCCCTTCTTGGGGGTTTACAAAGCAGAACTCGTTGGTGAAGTCCTGAGCTCACCGAGTTTCGCCGAAAAACTTTATCCATACAATTACCTGGAGGGATGGCTTGGAAAGGGCTTGATCACAAGGTAAGTATCCTCCTAGCTAAATATGATCCCAGATGGACGCGCTGATACAAACTATGACCTAGCACTAGACCGCTCCGCGGAATTCGGGGCTGGATGCATGACACTATTGAAGAGATGAAGCCGTCCCGAGATTCGGTGATCTATCTCGTGATTTATCGATCGTTTGCAGCAAAGGATCCCTGTGGAAGAAGCATCGACGACTGCTGACGCCCTCGTTCCACTTCAAAATTCTTGGAGAGTTCGAGAGCGCAATCAGTGATCATGTGTCACACCTAATCGAAACAATGAAAAAAAATCCGAGGGATTTACTCGACGTGGATTTGTCGAAGTGGGCCATCGACTGTACCATTAACGTCCTCTTGGAAATCGTCATGGGAGTGGACCACGTCGGACCGAAGGAAAAACAAGAATATATCGACAATGTGGGCTTGTAAGACGAATGCTTCGTTCTATTCTGAGCTTGTCTATCATCAATCTGATGTTATCTGTGAATAAGCCTTATCCGAAGTTTTCGATCATTCTCCCAGACTCGCGGAATTGTTCTTACTAAGGTGTCTCTCTCTAGAGACGGTGCTCTCTCTTTACGGTTCTATTCTGAGCTTGTCTATCATCAATCTGATGAAGATTGTCTTCATGTTATCTGTGAATAAGCCTTATCCGAAGTTTTCGATCATTCTCCCAGACTCGCGGAATTGTTCTGCAGAAGGCTCTACAAGCCTTGGAATTTGATCGACGCTTGCTATGACCTCACCCCAGACGGCAAGACCTATAAGCGTGCCGTGGCGAAGTCTCGCGCTTTTACCGTCAAGGTCAGGAATGTCGCGCCTCGGATCACAGTCTAAATGCTTATGGCGTGAGCGTTCCGTGCAATTTCCGCGGAGTCGTCATCGAACTGAGTGCTGAAGGAGCATTTTGTCCTCAGGCTATCGAGCGGAAAATTCAGGAACTGAAGGAGCACTCAGAGCGTCCGGAAGGGCGTCCGAGCCGGAAAATCGCGTTTCTTGACTTGCTGGTCGGACTCTACTTGGATGGAGAGCAGCTATCCATCGAAGAGATGATTGATGAAGTCGAAACATTCATATTTGCCGTAAGTTACCCATATCGCTCCCATCCACCGCCAGTACCAGATTGTGTCGTCCGACCATTTGTGATTTCTTTATGATTAGTAGGAGACTCGATTAAGGAATACATATCCTATGTCTCAGGGCCATGACACCACAGGAAGGGCGATCGCTTGGGCTCTATTCCAACTGGGCCACCTCCCCAATATCCAGAAGCAACTCCGCGAAGAGTTTGTTTCCATTCTCGGCACAAACTCGGCCTGCGTTGGTGCTAACGAGAAACTGAAGGAGCTCAAATACTTCGACAGAGTCCTGAAAGAGTGCATGAGACTCTACCCATCCGTTCCCGGATTCTGTCGTGTATGCAACAAGATGGAGCGCATTGGGTCAGCACGGCAGCTTTGATTTCGCGATC
>NW_003805514.1:220905-226997 GCF_000255335.2 Galendromus occidentalis | reverse complement strand
GGCAGCGCTTCGCAATGATGGTGAGTTGCAACAGCCCCTCCGTTTATCATCAGATTCTTGATGGCTCCAGGCTCGCCTTTCTAGCTAGGATAGGACGAGCGTCTTCGTAGAAGTGTGTACTCACTTTCCAGGAACTTCGCGTAGTTCTGGTGAATATCTTGCGGAACTTCGAAATACGCAGCAAAGCTCCCCTGGAGGGCATCGAGATGGCCGAAGAAATCGTATTGCGTCCGAAGCGGGCCCTGGCCGTGGACTTCATCCGCTTGGAGTAGAGGAGTTTTCTCTCCGCGCGGCAAGAGCCGATCCAGACAGAACGGTTGATGCCCCACACGAGCAGAGGGGATACATCGCTTGGACTTGCAGCGAGCGAGGGGGTCCGAATCTTATGGAAGCATGTCGACGCAGGCGGAAAATGTTCCCCGAGAAGCTCCTCAAGCCGCCCTGTATACGTGGAAATGTCTTTGATTCAAGTGGCCAGACGAATAAACATCGTCATTAATGCAACAGAAACTTGTATGACTGTGCGGCGCCAGAGTTCCATCGACCCAGCTCGTCTGGTCGAGTCTTGAGGGGTTGGAGATTGACAGGAGATATGTCCCTCGAGTTTTGGAGCAAGACCCAAATAGGTGAGGGGTCTCTCGTAGCGATTTCCTCATAAGCACGCAAATCTGACCGAAGTCATATGGATACATGGACGATTTTAGAAGAAATGATGGTACGTGTCGAGTTAGCGCCGTCTCTACCGGTTCATCGGGACGGTTTCTGTCGAATACACACACGCATCAATCAAACCGTCTACAAGAGCAGAAGTCGCGTCCACGACGTTACCTGTCAGGACTCCTCAGGACTGAATTAGACCGTTCGAGGGGGAGCGACAGTATGCACGAGTTAGGACGACACGGGATAGGCAAAAAAAACGGGAACGCTCCGGAGGGAACACTATGGATTCGCAGAGAGAATCGCGGGCACAGCTTCTCTTCGAGTCTTCGTCCCGGGCTCCTCCGGAAGCTATCACCGAACGGATCTTTCGTCCTCCTATTCAACTAGCTGAGGATTGATGAGATAGGGCTCTTGCGCATGGAACAGGAGTACTTATTGTTCGACGGAAGGCTCTCCGGTATCCCTCTCGGGCAAGGGTACAGGGGACTAGTTTAGTATATGGCGCAGAGCGGGAGGAGGCAGAGTCGAGAAGTGACATGTGAGTAACGATTTGATAAAATTACGGTTGCATACGAGTCGGTGGTCCAAATAGTTACGAATGTTGTCGGGAAGATGGTTGAAGAGGTTGATGAAGTTCGATAGAGGGGTTTCTCTGTTGTAAGTAGCCATGGTGCCAGTTCGGGAGAGCAGGCCCGCGGTCTTGATACGAGTGGAGTGGTCGTGGGTCGGCCTAGGCAAAGACGGCAGCCTTGGCCCCAGAAGCAAGAGAAGATTGACGGCGTAGAGTTCAATCCAGGAACATTGAGGGAAGAGAAGATCGGAGCCGGGTGGGCGTCGTAGCGGACAACGGCAACCAAACGGACCGCCCTCTTCTGGAGTTTGACGCTTCTAGACCTGAGGTAGTCATACGTGCCACCGTATATGGTGATCATATACCTCATGTGGGACTCGACCAGGGCGAAATATATGGATCTCTTGAGTCTCGTTGAGCAAATGTGCTTCAGACGGGATAGGATGGCGATCCCCGAACGCATCTTGGCACAGTTTACGGCGATATGTGGTTTGAACTTACTTAGTGTCGGCATCGAGCTGCAATCCCAGGAAACGGTGACTGGTGACACACTCAATGGTCGAGCAAGAACAGTCCACTGATGTTCCGCAGTCGGACATATGAATACGGATCGAGTCGTGGAGGGGCTTATCCCCGAAGACGATGCATTTTGTCTCAGACGCGTTCAAGGAAAAGCCGTCGCGGCTCATCCAGTTGCTAACGAAGGTGATAGCCGCCGACGCTCGACGGCTTAGCTCACGGAGATCCCGGTGAGACACCAGGAGTGTGGTATCGTCAGCGAAGGATATGGTCTTGACGTCCGTCTGCCCCTTGAGAAGGTCATTGATGAATAATGCGAATAAGATAGGGGCGAGACTTGAGCCCTGCGGGACCCCGTAGTTGACAGAGTGGGGAAGGCTGGTTAAATCCTGGTATCTGAATATCTTTCGGCGGTCACGGAGGTAGGACCCGATGATTTGGAGGGATCGACCGTTGATGCCCGATGAGGACAATTTAGCGAGTAGTAGTGGATGACTCACAGAATCGAACGGCTAACTTATGTCACAGAAAATTGCCACAGCGCACAGATTGTTGTCCGACGCGTCGACCAGGTGCTCAACGAGCCTCAGAGCAGCTTTCTCACAGCTCCTGCCTTTCCGAAATCCAAACTGATTGTCACTCAAGATATTTTCGGATTCCACATACTCGGAAATCTGGTCCGTCAGTACCTTCTGAATGATTCTACTGGTGAGTGGAAGAAGCGATATTGGTCTGAAGTTCGAGACCCTCGACAGCGAGCCTGACTTGTGAACGGGATACAGGAGAGCGGTTTTGAGCATGACGGGGTACGTTCCTGAGGTGAGGATGGAAGTTACCAGATTGTGAAAAGGACTTGCGAGAATGTGGGAGCATCTCTTTAACAATAGTCCGGGTATACCGTCGGGTCCATTACTCTTCTTTGGGTCAATATCCTCCGAATAGCGAGCAATCTCCGCCACAGTAGGAACGATGAAACCCGGGAAGATCGATTCTGGCTCTAGTAAAACCTCGTAGAAGGCAGCATGACTTGCATGTGTTGGCACCTTGGGTTGCGAAGAATTTATTGATTCCGCTTACGCTGAGGCCCACAAGCTCGGGGGTAATCGTCGAGGATCCTGTCTTCCCTCTGAAGAAAGGGTTTAAGAGCCACCAGGTGTCGGCCGAGCTGCCCCGGGCATCCTCAAATTTCACCCTATAGAACAAGTCTTTCACCTGCCTGAGCATTCTTTTCGACCTAACATTATAAGACTCAAATATGATCTTGGAGGTCAGGGTATCATACTTTTTGTACTTTCGGTATAGCTTGTTACGCTCCCTAATCGCTCTCACGAGTCCCGGGGTCATCCATTCCCTCACCGGTTGAACTCTTCTACCGACTCCGGAGACCAGTGTACTCGCCTCAAGCGCCCTTGAACATATGCGGTGGAGGACGGACACCTTGGCATCCGGGTCCGCCAGCCGAAACAGCGGGCCGCAGTCCGCCTTGGCAAGTTCGGACTCAGCAAGGGCATAGTCGATACGTTTTGACAGCCGACTGTGGTAACGAGTGCCCCCATGGTCGAGGACGATCTCTATCATAGCATGGTCAGATACACCCTCGCATTTTTTGAGTTTTTGATGTCCATGCTGTACTTCGTAGACGGGCTTAAGCAGAAATACCCGGAACCGCGAATAATGTAGACGGTGAATATCACTCAAAACTTAATCTACTCCGAGCCGTGTTCGGAGTGAAGGGGCCCTCCGGAAATTTCCCGGAGTGTACTCTCCTTCTCTGAGGCGATTCAGAGACCAGGCTCAATCCTGCCGATGAGTGTGTCCAGTAGACCCGTCCGAGCGATATTCGCTTCTGGGGGAACTCGGCACGATGGCGCGGAAGCCCCGAATGCTTTTTCCCCATTCATCCGCGGGCGCGAAGGATGTCCAGCACATTTGGCGAGACAGCGATTCCGACCACTTCCGGGATGCCCTATTCGCAACATAAAACATCAACTCGTCGGGGAACGGGCCGTTTCCACTCAGTGTTCGGATTCATGGTATCCAACAATAGCGTGAGGCGTCGAGCGAAGAGGGAGCGAGAAAGTGCCTCAAGCGATATAGACTCGCTCTATCCGGCCCCAAAGAGCTGAGGAGTCGAAATCCTTTGCGGTGCGACGGTATGCACCGATCGCTCCGAAGAAATCTCTGCACTGTTTTGCGGCATCGCATCCCACCTCCAGCGTCTTAAGTTGCCTCCTCTCTTTTCCTTTGAAGGATCGACGCCCGCGTCCCTTCGTTTGGAAATTTCTACATTGTTCAGTAAACTCGCCGGTCGCACAAGTGTCCCGATGCGACCTTGCGGCACTATTTCTGTGAACACTCGCCCAGTTCCAGGTGACTCCGACAGGCCTGCCGCTAGTGGTGTGTGCATTTGAGGGCCACGTTGTGAGCCCTGGAAGCTGGCCGTTGAGAGCAGAAAAGGGAAAATCCCATCAGCCGGGGCGATGTTTTGGCTCTACGTTCTTGGTGTTCTTGCACTTTTTTTCATAATTCGGTTTTACATTCGATTCTTCCGGAACTTCCTGATGATGTCGAACATTCCAAATGTCTCCTTCCTCCCTTTCGGGAACGAACTCGGTAAACTGCTCTACTTGTGGACACGCGGCGAGGATATATCTTCAGGTGAGCCATTCTCCACAATTCTCCCTCCAACCCGTTCAGAATATCAACATGTACAAGTATGACTTCCCTGTTCAATGAACGCTCTAATTAGCCAAGCCTCAGGTCTGCGTGATTTCACTGATTATTACATCCACCATGAACGAGCGCCCCCCCCCCCTACGTTTGGGGATCGGTCGCTCTTACTCATTGAGCGTCTACCTCTTCCGCGACGGCTATTCGAGCCGAATCGGACGACTCTATGTGAGTCCTCGATTGTCCAATGTGAGTGGGCTCTCGATATGCGCTCTCAGCTGCGCATCAATGCGACATTGTTTGGACGGGCTTCACATCGGGAGCTAGATGGAGTTTGAGCTCGTTCGACGAAAGGAGGACAAATTTTTTCGGTGTGCGAGGATCTTGTCTCGTTGGTTTATCGCTGGGCCAACTGTGGAGCGTGAGATCATGGATGTTCCTCGCCGCAGGTACGATTAGGGAAATCATTGAATAATAATCCGTCTTCGCGTACACGTCGGCACGGACTCACAGAGGCTTCACGGTATTTTATGTCTCAGCGGAGAGCAGAAATCAATGAGTAGAACACTACTTGAGAGACATCGCTGACTGTGAGCCAAAAGATTCTTCAGTGCACGGTCAATCGCTAGCGGAAGTGGCGGTACCTAGAACGTCCCTGAGATTCGATCGGAGCGTACGAATGTCCGTTCGAAGCCGTCGTAGCGGTGGAGACTTGCGATCGACCGCGATCAGATCAGATCCATTCGTTCCGGGAGGCACGTCCGACCGAACAGGAACATATCGGAGGTGGATATCCCCCTGTGCGGCGGAACCGGTCGCGAGAACAGTCGGTGTCAGAATGCATCTATGTAGACGGTATCATGAGCGGTACCACGCATCATGAGCCGTTTGGCATATGCCACCATCTCATGGGCTCGTCCATTTTGAGGGTGAAACTCCTACCTCTTCCAACGGAGCACACCTAAGATAGCGACGACGGATCTCGAATCGAAAATTTTCTTAATCAGAGAAGGAGCGGTCAAGAGACATGCGGCAATCGAATCGTCAATCACCCCTCACCCCTAACCCCGATCGCGATTTGTACTCTGAGGAGCAGTGGAGAATGGTTGAGAGCGTCCAGGTGTGTTCAAGGAGGCGTCTCGGGAGAAGAAGTCGTCTGCGGAGGGAAGTCTCGATACTCCGGAGGAAATACATGATTATGCTCGGAACATACGTCGAACGATGCGGAGAAACGAATCAGTGTCCTTACGATCGCGGAGCGCCTCCGCATTATCCGAGGCATGAGGTGAACCCGCCGCGCGAATGATGCGTCCCATATTCATCCCTCGATTCATTCTTCCCAGTCTCACTCGAAATACGTCGTGAGATGACGGAGAGCTACAGGAAGGAGGGACTCATGATCTACTTGAACGCACCGAGTCCCTTCGTGGGGGTTTACAAAGCAGAACTCGTTGGTGAAGTCCTGAGCTCACCGAGTTTCGCCGAAAAACTTTATCCATACAATTACCTGGAGGGATGGCTTGGAAAGGGCTTGATCACAAGGTAAGTATCCTCCTAGCTAAATATGATCCCAGATGGACGCGCTGATACAAACTATGACCTAGCACTAGACCGCTCCGCGGAATTCGGGGCTGGATGCATGACACTATTGAAGAGATGACGCCGTCCCGAG
>NW_003805514.1:219361-220728 GCF_000255335.2 Galendromus occidentalis | reverse complement strand
CAGCAAAGGATCCTTGTGGAAGAAGCATCGACGACTGCTGACGCCCTCGTTCCACTTCAAAATTCTTGGAGAGTTCGAGAGCGCAATCAGTGATCATGTGTCACACCTCATCGAAACAATGAAAAAAAATCCGAGGGATTTACTCGACGTGGATTTGTCGAAGTGGGCCATCGACTGTACCATTAACGTCCTCTTGGAAATCGTCATGGGAGCGGACCACGTCGGACCGAAGGAAAAACAAGAATATATCGACAATGTGGGCTTGTAAGACGAATGCTTCGTTCTATTCTGAGCTTGTCTATCATCAATCTGATGAAGATTGTCTTCATGTTATCTGTGAATAAGCCTTATCCGAAGTTTTCGATCATTCTCCCAGACTCGCGGAATTGTTCAGCAGAAGGCTCTACAAGCCTTGGAATTTCATCGACGCTTGCTATGACCTCACCCCGAACGGCAAGACCTATAAGCGTGCCGTGGCGAAGTCTCGCGCTTTTACCGTCAAGGTCAGGAATGTCGCGCCTCGGATCACAGTCTAAATGTTTATGGCGTGAGCGTTCCGAACTGAGTGCTGAAGG
Source organism: Galendromus occidentalis (assembly GCF_000255335.2). Classification (NCBI taxonomy): domain Eukaryota; kingdom Metazoa; phylum Arthropoda; class Arachnida; order Mesostigmata; family Phytoseiidae; genus Galendromus; species Galendromus occidentalis. The sequence continues at coordinate 220,153 of NW_003805514.1, read as the reverse complement.
AGCATTTGTCCTCAGGCTATCGAGCGGAAAATTCAGGAACTGAAGGAGCGTCAGACTCACTCAGAGCGTCCGGGAAGGCGTCCGAGCCGGAAAATCGCGTTTCTTGACCTGCTGGTCGGACTCTACATGGACGGGGAGCAGCTATCCATCGAAGAGATGATTGATGAAGTCGAAACATTCATATTTGCCGTAAGCTACCCATATTGCTCCCATCCACCGCCAGTACCAGATTGTGTCGTCCGACCATTTGTGATTTCCTTATGATTAGTAGGAGACTCGATTAAGGAATACATATCCTATGTCCCAGGGCCATGACACCACAGGAAGGGCGATAGCTTGGGCTCTATTCCAACTGGGCCACCTCCCCAATATCCAGAAGCAACTCCGCGAAGAGTTTGCTTCCATTCTCGGCACAAACCGGGCCTGCGTTGGTGCTAACGAAAAACTGAAGGAGCTGAAATACTTCGACAGAGTCCTGAAAGAGTGCATGAGACTCTACCCATCCGTTCCCGGATTCTGTCGTGTATGCAACAAACATGGAGCGCAATTAGGTCAGCACGGCAAGCTTTGATTTCGCGATCATTTCCCCATTCCTTTTTGCCGCACTGTGTCGGTGGTAGACGGCAGGAAATCAAAGATGAGACGGAATTCTTCAGGGAAATACAGGATACCGCTGAACTCAACAATCAATGTGTCGATGTTCTTTCTCCACCGTGATCCCGATGTGTTCCCCGATCCTGAGAGATTCGACCCTGACCGATTCCTTCCTGAAAACGTCGCGGCGCGCCATCC